>NC_089751.1:1409179-1411679 GCF_040412425.1 Macrobrachium rosenbergii
TGATCTATATACAATCATGAAGCTACAAATGTCGCTTAATATCAAATTCACACCACCTCGGGAATATCCCTGATGGGGAATTATCGCCGAAGGGGAGTTTATAAGTGATAATTGGATTGGTACTGCCGAGTCTCGATCTCACGACACAGATACTTATCCAGCGACTCCAGTCTACTGTACATTCTACCCACTGAGCTATCAAGAGAGGTATAAGTTATTGCCGAGTCTGTTGTACTTTGTTTACCCGTCGAGACCGTGGAAATTGTACTCATCTTCGGCATTAACCCACCTCCACCATGATAGTTCTTTGGTATGTTTGGAATACGCAGCTCTTATTATGAAATTTTTTTATCACACCATGATTTATATACAATCATGAAGCTACAAATGTAGTACACCAAACTCGGCAATAACTTATACCTCTCTTGACAGCTCAGTGGGTAGAACGTCGACTAGAGTCGCTGGATAAGTATCTGTGTCGTGAGATCAAGACTTGGCAGTACCAATGCAATTATCACTTATAAATTCCCCTTCGGTGATAATTCCCCATCAGGGATATTCCCGAGGCAGCGTAAATTTGATATTAAGCAACATTTGTAGATTCATGATTGTATATAAATCACGGTGTGATAAAAAATTTCATAATAGGAGCTGTGCATTCCAAACGTACCAATGAACTATCATGGTGGAGGTGGGTTAATGCCGAGGCTAAGTACAATTTCCCCGCTCACGACAGGTAAACAAGTACAGCAGACTTGGCATTGACTTATACCTCTCTTGATAGCTCAGTGGTAGAACGCCGACTGGAGTTGCTGGATAAATATCTGTGTCGAGGGATCGCGACCCGGCAGTACCAATCTATTTATCACTTATAAATTCCCCTTCGGTGATAATTCCCCATCAAGGAATATTCCCGAGGAAGAGTGAATTTGATATTAAGCGACATTTGTAGTTTCATGATTGTATGTAAATCACAGTGTGATAAAAATTTCATATATACATACATATATATAAATATATATTTATAATATATAAATATATAATATATATTATATATATATGGATACATTATATATATATATATATATATATATATATATATATATATATATATATATATATATATATATATATATATATATATATATATATATATCCACGATGTGTACCAAGTACCTGGTTATTACACAACTGATCACAGAATTAAAAATTTTACCTCATTTCAGCCAGATACCTGAACTCTCATAACAATAAAAATTACGTCGAGTACTCTAAAGGTTACAGTGATCCCTTAAAAACTTATTAATGACGTGAAAAATCAAACTAAGTTTATCAAAACAAGTGTGAGGTATGAACAATTGAACAAGAAATATACTAGAGAAGAAACAACTTTAACTGCTTCCCTGGTCTTAATTCACTTCAGCAAAACTAATGAATGATATAGGGTTGTGGTCAGACAAAACTAAAATTTCTTCATTCCTAGGTAGGTTCACATACACTTCAAACTTTTTCAATTCTGTGATTAATGCTAGTATTTCTTTTTCTAACGTTGAATAAAGTTTCTGATGCTTTTTCAACTTTGAAGATATGAAACATACTGGATGTTGAATACTGCTGTCATTTTCTTGAAGTAGAACAGCTCCAATTCCACAGTCGGATGCATCAACTTGTATTACAAACTTTTATTGAAGTCTGGAGCTTGAAGCACTGGTCTTGAAGTTAAAAGGGCTTTAACCTTCTCAAATGATTCTTGACATTCTGGAGTCCAAACAAACTTTGTCTTCGGACTGGTTAAGTCAGTTAAGGGAGTTACTACGGCTGAGAAATTTGGACAGAATCGGTGATAAAATCCAGTCATGCCCAAAAATCTTTATAGCTGTTTTCTGGTAGTAGTGGGGGTAGTCTTACGGATACCTTCTACATTAGTATCAACAGGAGTGAGAAGGCCTTTTCCAACTTCAAATCCTAGATACTGAACAGTTGCCTTTCCAAATTCACTTTTTTGTAAGTTGATTGTTAGTCCTGCTTCCCGTAGTTTCTTGAACACTTTCCTTAAAATATTCAGATGTTCTTCCCATGTATTAGAATAAATCAATCACAATGTCATCAAGATATACACCCCACTCCTTCTATGGATCCTGGCAGTTGATCCACCACTCGTTGGAATGTTGCAGGTACATTCATCAGACCAAATGGCAAAACGGTGTATTGAAACAGTCCAAAAGGAGTAATGAAAGCTGACAGCAATTGATCTATAAGAGGCAAGGGATAATTAATTGTCAGCCACACTGATGGAATTCAGTTTCCTATAATCAGTACACATCCTAAATGAGCCATCTGGTTTCTTCACTAACACACATGGAGAGTTGTAATGGCTTGAACTGGGTTGTGCTAATCCATGCTGCAACAAACACTCCACTTCCTTCTTCAAAACATCTCGATGAAAAGGTGATAAGCGATAAGCTCTCTGTTTGAAAGGTTTTCCATCTTCTCTGATCTT
>NC_089751.1:1416679-1591679 GCF_040412425.1 Macrobrachium rosenbergii
GGTATATATAAAATATATATATATATATATATATATATATATATATATATATATATATATATATATATATATATATATATATATATATATATTTATATCCATATATATATATATATATTATATAATATATATATATATGTATATATATATATATATATATATATATATATATATATATATATATATATATATATATATATATATATATATATATATATATATATATATATATATATATATATATATATATATATATATATATATATATATATATATATATATATATATATATATATATAATGTATACATATATATATATATATATATATATATATATATATATATATATATATATATATATATATATATATATATATATGTATATATATATATATATATATATATATATATATATATATATATATATATATATATATGTCTATATATATCTAATAGCTATATATATATATCATATATATATATGCCTATCGGCAACGTGATATATATATATATATATATATATATATATATATATATATATATATATATATTAAACATATATATATATATTTAAACATATAAAATATACAATATATATATATTTTCTATATATATAATATATTTTCATAATGTTGCTTTGTAATATGTATATCATTCCATGATTTTGATGTATTTACCGTTCTATTTGTTGTGTATTCTGTATATTAGTTATATATGAATGTCTTTGTAATGTTAGATCTCAAAAGAGTTAATGATTTAAATGACTTAACAGCACAATTTAGAATTACTAATATGATTTCAATTGTAATGTAGTATATCAGCAACATGTGTCAGGGTAATAATAGGCTGCTCAGTTCTGAAAACCAACTTTGGTTCTTCGTCTTGTTTTAAAAACATGCATTTATTATTAGCCAGCTGCCGTCTGTTTTGACAGTGTTAAGATTTCGTTACAAGCTTTGTCCCACATGATTTTCTGGCAAAAACATGTACCCTTTTGAGAAATATGAACAAATGTTGCACTGAAGCACATGACAATTGCATCATATTTAAGAGTACATTGTTCTGATCACATATTGTTCTAACGTGCTAGTTTTGGCCCCAAAACGTTTTGCTCAGGAAGTGACGTCATCTTCCTCTTCTAGAATTTTCTCTTGTATCTCATTCCCAAAATGCCTTAATAATGATGTCATCTGATTGTTTCATTTCTAACCGGAATCCAAAAGTTTGCTCATTCTGATTTCAGAGACCGTTCAGTGTGGTTCCCTCTTTATTTCTTTCTCTCTCTCTCTTTCTTCAAAAAAGAGAAGTTATTAACATAAAATATTTGTGTGGTCATTAATATTAATTTTAGCTTTTGAGATCTGAATGTAGGAAAAGTGCATATATTCGCAACGCCGCCTATCAGAAAGGTGTTTTGTGAATATCAAGCAGCTGCATTTCAGGTGATTTTGCGAAAGTTTTCACAAGCTTGTGTAAGGTAAAGTGAATTTTACTTATTATTACCATGGTATAATAAGGTATATTAAGAGGTTTTTGCCTTAGTAAAATTGTTTTGGTAAATCTTTTGTGTATTTTTGTGTTCTTGTGCATGCAACCTCTTAATTTTTCACATTTTATATAGTAGTGATTTAACATTTATTTACTTAGCAATTTAAATATTTCTAAATAATTTAACATTGCATACTTCATTTAATTTTAATTTACTAAGATTTTTTTTTCAAATCGTTAGTAATCCTTGATGGTTTAAATTTTGCTTGATTGATTTAATTTCTTGATAAATTTACCCTTGTAATTTAACTCGAGAATTAATTAAATTTTTTGTTGTTTCCAAGTAACAGTAAAAATTTTCAGATTGTGAATTCTAATTATAAATTTTGAATTTAAAAATAAATTTTTGTATTTAAAATTTTTAAAAACAGTGTTTCCTTTATTGACCACCAGTGAATATGATTAATTGTGTGCATAAGGCAAAGTGATAAACATGTTTTGTTCCTTTAGTTTTGCTGAAGTGAGTTAAGACCAGGGAGCAGTTAAAGTTGTTTGATGGAGTGATGCCCTTCTCCTCTAGTATATTTCTTGTTTAATTGCTGATACCTCACACTTGTTTTGATGAACTTAGTTTGATTTTTCACGTAATTAATAGGTTTTTAAAGGATCACTGTTACCTTTAAAGTACTCAGTTGTAATTTTTATTGTTATGAGAGTTCAGGTATCTGGCTGAAGTGAGGTAAAATTTTTAGTTCTGTGATTAGTTGTGTAATAACCAGGTACTTGGACACATCGTGACAATAAGAAATTTTGGGGGTACAGACCAGGGAACAAAACAAAATATCACTCTGGTTTATGATTTATACTGGTGGTGTTAGGGATTTTTTGATAGAGTGACCACATAGTTATTTTTTGCATTGTATTGTGAATTATTTAGTTGAGTAACTTAGAGAAAATGGCTCTGTTCAATGTTCAGGAGTTTTTAGCAGCTCCATCCATCCAAGAGTTATCTGAATCCATCCTTACTAAGGCACAGTGGACTGCTTTAGCAGTGGCATGTGGGGATAATGTGTCTAGTGGTATGATTAAGGCACAAATCAGATGTATTGCAATCCAAGCATTGATAGACTCTGGTAAAATAACTGATGAAGGTGAGTTAGAATTAGCACAAGAGTTGTTGAATGTAGCTGAGGCAGTGTTTATAAATAGGCAAGAGGAATTGAAAGCTAAGATTGAGTCTGAGATAAAAAAAAAAAAAAAGAAAGAGACAAGCGATGCAGAAGCAGAGCTTAGACCCATACAAGCAGAAAAAAGTTTGATTAAGCTGAAGAGGCAGGCTGAAAGAGAAAATGCAGGGCAGAAAGAGGAGAAGACAGAGAGAAAAGAGAAAGAGAAGAGGAAAAAGCAGCAGAAGCTACTGTAAAATGCAATCGGATGGAGTCTTCCATCGAACTTCTGCATAAGGCATGCCCCTATACCATCATAACTAGCATCCGTTACCAACGTGAAAGGACGTTCCAAATCAGGAAACTTCAACACTGGGGGATTCTTTAAAGCATCCTTAATCTTCATGAAAAGCTACTTGCTGTCCATCTCTCCATACAAACTGTATATCATCCCTCAGGACATCTGTCAAGGGAGATGCCAGAATAGAAAAACCCTTCACAGATCTATGGAAAAATCCAGCCATGCCTAAGAATGACCGAACCTGCTTCTTATTCTTGGAAGTAGCAAAATCTACAATTGCCCTAACTTTATCCTCATTCACTCTAACACCCTCTTTAGAAATGACATGATCCAAATATACTATCTGCCTCTTGAGAAAATTACACTTAGCTCATTTTATCTTCAAACCTGCTAACCTAAGCCTCCTAAAAACCTGCCTAAGAACCTTTACATGTTCTTCAACTGAATCAGTGGCGACTAAAATATCATCCATATATAAATAAATGGACTTTGCTAACAAGCCATGCAAAACAGTATTCATTAACCTAGTAAATGTCATCAGACTGCCTGATAGACCAAACGGCATCTGAGTAAACTCAAAATGCCCCTTCAGCAACGAGAAAGCTGTGTACTCTCGACTCTCCTCACTAAGCAGTACTTGCAAATAACCTTGCATCAGATCAGTTGAGGAATAAATATTCTTGCCCCCAATCTCAACAAATAAATCTGGCAAGCATGCCACATGGTAGCGATCAGGAATGGTTTTCTCATTCAACTTCCTAAAGTCCACACAAACTCTGAATGAACCATCCTTCTTAGGCAGTGCCAACAACGGGAAATTAAAAGGAGAGGAACTGGGCCTAACAATGCCTTCCTCCTCCCACTTATTAACCTCTTGCTCTGCGTGTTCTCAAATCTTAAAAGGAATCCTATATGAAGGAACAAAAATAGGCTTAGTTTTGTCCTCCAACTGATTTGTTAATCCCAACTTATCCCCTTTGAGTGCGACTATGTCCGCAAACTCAGCCAGAACATCTTCCACACCCTCAGCATATTCTTTAAAATCAGCATTGGCTAAATGATCCTTAAAAATCTGCCTCCTAGCCTGTAAATCTGCTCCTGAAAAACTAAAAAATTCCCCGACAATAGCCACTGAATTATCTTCATCGACCCAATCAAAGTCGATTGCACAAGTACCCTTCTGGTAATTGCAAACTGAATCATTACAGTTTAGCAATTCCACCCAAGTATCTCCTGAACTCGATACCTTGTTTATAGAACCCGTACACACCACCCCCTTCAGCTTCTCGCTACACTCCTCCACACACACCTGTCCAGATTTATGCACTCCTTTCGCTCGAACTTTCACATAGCAACTACTGTATACCAGGACCAAAAACCACATCATCCAACAAAACCCCCTTATAGCACTTCTCACCCCCCAACACCTGATCCATCATCATCATCCACCACACTCACATCCGTCCCCTCATAAGGCACAAACGCACCAGGTACACCCACACTTATACCACATACCCCAATATGAACAGAGATTTTCCATTTCTGACATGCTGAATGACCCAGTAACAAAGTATTCCCCAAAGCACTCTCTTGTATAACCAAAAATGGTTCTGTAAAAGTTCTACCCCCAAGAGACAAATCTATATCTACGTATCCCAAAACCCGTAACGTATTTGCTTGAACATCACATACCATCTCTTTAGCAGGTCTCAAAGAACGATCGGAAAACATTGATCGGAACAACTCATAATTCATCAAATTAATAGAGGCGCCTGTATCTATAAAAACCCTTCCCATTTACAACTGGTTTTGGTTCTGAGGGTTCCCCCAGAAGTCCCATATCCCAAGAAACACCCATCCAGTTTTCCCTTGCAACTGATCGGTCTTTAGACAATGTCCGCCGATCATAAGATCCCCTCAAAAAACTCCGCATGAGGAACTTTCTTATCTGAGCTACCAAAATTCTGAAATACAGGTCTACCATTATACTGTCTCCGAGACAGACAAGACCACCAAGGATGACCATAACTCTTACAACTGCCACAATATTTAACATGGCAAAATCTCTTAATGTGTCCCTGCATATTACAATTAAAGCAACGAACCCATAGGGTCAGAGAACTCAAGCCAACCACTGACCGTTGGCTATTCCGAACTTCAACAAAATCATTCAAACTGCGGACTGAATCTCCGCGCCCTACACAACCACATGCTGTCCTAAGGAATCTCTGATCGCTATTTCCTCTCCTCATTTTTGCAGCTTTTTTCTTCGTAAATAAATCCGTTAACTTATTCTTGGCTGATCACAAATGCAAAATTTCCCACGTCCTGCAAAAGGACACCCCTTACAGGAAAAAACACAAGAAAAACAATTTCCCCTGAAAGAAATTCCCACACAACAAGAAACCCAGAATGTTAATTCCCTTTACTCTAACAATTAATCCTCGAAAATCAAAAGAAAATACTAATCAAACCCACAATCAAATCCAAAGTTAATTAAACCCACAATTAAATCCAAAATTAATTAAACCCACAATTAAATCCACAATTAATTAAACCCCAAAATTAAATTCAAAGTCCCATGGGGAAAAAATGGCCAGGCTGAGCACACAGCTGATCTGCAAAGTAGGTCAAGATGATTTCACGTCTTCAAGGGTAAACACAAAAAAAAAAAAAAACTTAGTCTCCTCCAAGTAAAGAGAATGGGAATCTACCCTCATGTAAAGAAAATGGGACTAGAGCAGACGGACGCGCACTCGCAAGAGAGAGAGAGAGAGAGAGAGAGAGAGAGGAAAAGAATTCATTCACCTCCCTCCAGTACAATACCTCACTTCCCCTATCACCCCATCCAAGGCCTGCTGAAACCCACAAAAAATACGCTGAGTGCCAAACCCCCGAAGAGATGAGCTCACTTCCAGTCATCAAGGCAAAAAAAACTGCCAAGTAAGTCTACAGCAACAGTTCCCCTCTTTACATACACGCACGCATGCACCCAAAAAAAACATGTACGTGTGTAATTATAAAAATAAAAAACACTTAAAAAATCTAAGGAATGTATACACACTTGCATAAGAAATTTCAAATAAATCATTAGCCAATTATCAAAGTCCCCAGAGATAACAATAATAAAATACTCCCTTTATTAGCCCTAAACACCGATGCGAACTGCCGATTGCTACATATAAAAAAACAAAAGATATAAGGCACGCCCAAAATTCAAATGCACTGCATACAGAGTATGGCAAAGAAGGCAAGACACTCCACCCAGACTAATGACGTCACTGACACATCACTCAGGGGATAACGTCACTGACAGCCACCGCCCCAAAAATTAGTTGCAGTGCAATACAAAGCAATCCAATCTGACATTAAAATTAACAATAAAAAAGAAATGCTAACACTTATGTACACCTATGCTCAACGGCGCAAGATCTTCTCACAAAAGAAAGAGAGAGAGAAAAAAACACTTGTGCATTTTCGCGTGTTTTAACACACACAAGTAGTCGAGATATCGCAATTACTCAAACTGCGCACATTATATATATGCCTAAACACTCCCCAATATGAATTAACGCCAATAAATCCCTATTAATATATTAAAACATTGCGCCCTGTGACACATCATTAAACACACACACACAGATTCGCGCTCAAGATCGACTGACTCAGGCGTGTCTCACAACAGTATCTCTCTAACCTGAACTGCTGAACCATCAAAGTCCTATTCTGAGATGCCAATACTAGTATTAATAAGATATGTCTCTTCAGAAGCGTATCCTAATTATCTATTTACCTTTAAGTTAAGTATATCTTAGTTTAACCAGACCACTGAGATGATTAACAGCTCTCCTAGGGCTGGCCCGAAGGATTAGATTTACTTTTACGTGGCTAAGAACCAATTGGTTACCTAGCAACGGGACCTACAGCTTATTGTGGAATCCGAACCACATTATAGCGAGAAATGAATTTCTATCACCAGAAACAAATTCCTCTTGTTCTTCACTGGCCGGTCGGAGATTCGAACTCGCGACCAACAGAGTGGTAGCTGAGAACGGAAGCTGCTACTCAGTTATCTATTCATGTCTAGCACCGCTGACAACCACTGTTAAATGACCCTATTCCCAGGTCAAATATGGTCATCTTTTATTGCTGTATCTGTTTTAAGGACAGAATCAAACATCTTACTTTCCTAAGACGTCTCTGGTAGCGGTGGCTCCCTCGGTCAGCAAATTCCTTCTCCTTTGTCGACTTCTCTCACTGAATCTATTCTAAAACAAAGGCCTACTGGAATTAAACACTTATGTACTGTACAAAACTAGATTTTATTTGCAAATTTAATGAAAGTGATTCAGCATAAATTATGACCATGAAATGGTATGGATTCCACCCCATATAAATGGAAATCATCACTAGAGGAAATTCTGATTCACAAACATTCAGGTTAACGATTCTAAACCAGCTAATACTAGTGACCAACACCCTGGTCACCAAACAAAATAGCAAGGTCATAATTATTCTAGACCACAATAAATGTCATATAGTATGTAAAGAGTAAACACCACTTCCGAAATATTCGTCCTCTCAGGACGAACCCAGAATTCCTGTTGAAAGAAACGTATCATATATCAAAACCTAAAATGGTGTTAAATGTCATTCCTGTTCAGAACAGAAAAATGTACCATGGAGACACAGAACAGGAAAATACATAAGGAAGACACAGCGGGATTCACTGCAGCACTACTAGGCCTTTCCACAAAATGTCTGGAAAAGATATGTGTTCATGAATTATGATACTCACTTTCTATGGCGACAAATAACAGATTTTCCACTGGCGTCCTTCAACACTGCACCACTAACCAAAACAGACCCAATCTCAAAATGAAGTACCCCTGCAAGAGTCTATCCCCCTGATAATATACCATTCGTGAGTGTAACACTTAATCCGCTTCTTCCAGAAGTGTGACGACTCCAGTTCAGTGTTGGATCACGCTGTCTCCATGAACTTAAATCATGATCAAAAGCTCTCTGTATCCAACTGTGCAAACCCCCAACATCGACACAAATGCACCTGCAGTGGAGGTACCACTGACAGGCCAGCACATACTTTGTCCAAAGCCATCCAAGACTTAATAAATAATATATATATATATATATATATATATATATATATATATATAATATATATACATATATATGTATGTATGTATGCATTTATGGGTGTATTAATCACACCATTTGTAACACCAAAGGCCACTGCCAGCATAGAGCTTAATGTCATACAGTGTGTGACATATCTGGCTTAATGTCACAACCACAGTATTGGCGTGACATAGGTCGGGCAGCAGCCATTGTTCTCTTGGGAAGAGACACAAGCAGTTCACTTTGAGGACGTATTTCAGTGTACATTGTCACATCAGTATAACTTGATAATAAAGTAATATTGCTTTATTTTTGTGTTTCACACACACATTTAAGATTATTAACTTTATATTAATAAATCTATTTTTATAGTGTGTGTTTGCCAGAGCAGCCCCAATAATATTTCCATCTAGATCCTGTTTTTTCTTAAGGGCCGAAAACCTCGGTTCGTTTTGGACGTCGTGATAATACGGGCATTTGTGTGTATCGACTGCTGCTGGTATTCTTTGCATTTTTGTGTTTCGTGGCCCGGACCTGGCTCATTTTGTTAATTTAAGACACCATTTTTATAGCAAACTCCTGTATTTTTGTTATTCCTCCTTCTTTGGCCGTCGATTGCCTGCCAGCATACAGGATTGGCTCTAAAATCAATTTTTTTTCTGTCGATATTGGATCTTTGGTTGTTTTACACATCTGGCCATTTTTACAGTAAACTCCAGTGCTGAATGATAAGTCATTCATTAGGAGTTTTGGCTCGGGTGCAGTGGCCCCGTGTCCTTTGTATTTTTGGCGACACGTATTTCAGATGGCTTTTTTTTGTATCGACTGCTGCTGGTACTTCAGTGATATAAAGTAATATTGCATTTTTTGTGTTTCACCTGGCTCATTTTGTTATGGCTTTCCTTTTTATTTAAGATTATTAACAATCTATTTTTATAGTAATTCCTCCTTCTTTGTGTGTGGTAAAGCCCCAATATTATTTCCATCTAGATCCTGTGTTTTTCTTAAGGGCCGAAAACCTCGGTTCCTAATATCATATATGCATCATTTGTGGAAGAAATATGAATAAAATCATATATTGTGTGACACTTTATTCTCAAATCAACAAAATGTTTAAGATGTAATATCAAATCATACTATACTTCATATCAGTATAGCAATAAAAATAGTACTGAACATTTGTACAAACTCACTTTGAATACAATTTTAGTCAATCTGATTTCCAAATCTTATTTAGTCTACCCATTGTTTGTATTCCATTTCATAGTCTTCCACTAAATTCCTACTCAAAGGAATTTATGTGGGTATCATTGATACTACATGTAAATTGAGCTTCATTAAATTCCATATAATGATATTTAATCCCCTTTGTAAATCTTATGGTGTATTACTGATTAACAAAGTTTCATCTGCACTTTCTAGGTCTGTTAAGTTTCTGTTGTTATTCCAATCAGTGCTTTCTCTTTTATCTTTGAACACTAGATTTTATTTTAAAATCTATTTGAAATGAAAAAGCATGAGGGGAGCAACAGTTCCTTATAGCATTACATACGGAAAATTATTTAACAAGACCCCATCAACATTTACTCTACGTCAACTCGTTCTTGAATAATTTCACATTGTTTTACATTTCAACAGGACTGCGATAGTGATGCAAGATTTCATTCATACTGGAGCAACCCCTGCCTTTTCTAAGGCCATGTTGTATATATCTAAGTATTTTATCAATATTTTTCTTAAACCTAGTGAGGATACACATACTGAATATTTTCATTATGACCAGTGCAAGCACAGTGCCTCTAGTTAGCAAACGGTCATGTCATCTTTCTTTGGAATCGTTCCTATGAATTCCCATTCCCAAGCAACATTCCATATCCCGCAAAACAGTCTAGTTAGTGTAGGATGTGTCATTTCAGTTTTAGTTAAATCATCTCTGCTGTGATGCCATTCCACCTGGTGTTTTCCATCTCCTACATTTCTTTATTACTGAATCCACTCAAAAACTGTAAATGCATTTATAAGCACAGTCAGATCCTCTTCAGCTTCTGGTAGGTCAGTCATATCACCTTTCTCTCTCTTGTTCATGACCTCACAAGAATGTTCCGCCCAACACTGTCTTTCCCATCTTTGATGTTATTACTAAAACATCCCTCCTTTTTACATGCATTTTCCTATTTTCACTTTCACTCACTAATATCTTGTTAATATTTAAGTGGACTACCCAAACACCAGAGCCGCTCCCTAAATAAATGGCTTCGTCAAAATGATCGGCCTTTTTGCCCAAATCATCATTTTCATTCTTTTCTTGATCTTTTATTTTTCCACCTAGACTTGGATACTCAGCAAATTTTACTTTTTGTCCTCCATCTCCTCCCTGAAATTTGTCTGCATGTATATTTTGCTTTTCTCTGTTTTTATATTATCACAAGTCTCATCAGATTCTGATATCCTGGAGTGCTGTCTTTTTTATTTCATTTCCAAGTAATACTTTTCCAGCAGATTGATATACATTCCTGCTGTTAAACTAGTTCCTAATGATGGTGGTTCCAGATGGGGTTTCTAGAACTGCAAATCTACTCTGATATTAAACGGGAAAAGTTGCCATAATGTTCATCTTTAAGAAGCTTTATTATATTAAACCTAGATGGTACCATGAGCTACTTTACCGGGCACTTTTAATTTGATCTTCAGTCTGGTAATAAGTTGATGATAGTATCTGGCCCTCTGTTACTCCTACCATTACTGTGTTCTGTATTCCTTTCCACCCCCCCTCACCATGGGACCATGGGACCACCTTGAGCCCCTGGAATTCGTTCCCAGGTTCCAGTCCATTAGCTGACCAACCAGGCACTGCCCAGGAAAACTCTGAATGGGAGTCTATTTGTAGGGGGAGGGGAAGGGGGGAAAAAGGGAAGGGGGATGTATTAACCAGGTATTACTGTGCTGTCTCTCCCTTTTATCCAGGTATTACTGCGGTGACTGTCCCTTTTATCCAGGTATTACTGCAGTGATTTGCCCTTTTATCAAGGTACTACTGTGCTGTCTGTCACATTTAACCAGGTATTACTGTACTGTCTGCCCCTTTTATCCAGGTATTATTGCAGTGACTGTCCCTTTTATCCAGGCATTACTATGCTTTCTGTTCCCTTTAACCAGGCATTGCTTTGCTGTATGTCCCTTTTATCAAGTTAATACTATGCTGTCTGTCCCCTTTAACCAGGTATTACTGTACTGTCTGTCACCTTTAACCAGGTATTACTGTACCGTCTGTCCCTTTTATCCAAGCATTACTGTGCTGTCTGTCACCTTTTACCAGGTATAACTGTACTGTCTGTCCCTTTTATCCAGGTATTACTGTGCTATCTGTCACCTTTAACAAGGTAATCACTGTACTGTCTGCACCTTTTATCCAGGTATTACTGTGGTGACTGCCCCTTTTATCCAGGTATTACTGTACTGTCTGTCACCTTTAACCAGGTATTACTGTACTGTCTGTCCCTTTTATCCAGTTATTACTATGATGTTTGTCCCCTTCAACCAGGTATTACCGTACTGTCACTTTTAACCAGGTATTACTGCACTGTCTGACCCTTTTATCCAAGTATTACTGTGCTGTCTGTCACCTTTAACCAGGTATTGCTGCACTGTCTGACCCTTTTATCCAGGTACTACTTTGCTGTCTGTCACCTTTAATCAGGTATTATTGTTTTACGAAAAACTGTATTTATAATACATTTTCATATTTTTGTTTTAATCTTGAAATTCCAGTTTTCCGATTTTTCTACGTACACAGCAAGATTAAAGGATCTTATTATTAAATTTCTTGATTATGCCTTGTTGTGATTTTTTTACCATGAGGTTCCTGTGAGATTTCATGTTAATCATCCCTTCTTTCGTAATTACTGATGGGCTGGAAATGGGATCCTTTGCTATGTCCAAGGAAACTGCCAATCAAGATGATATCAATTTTGGGGACCGTTGGATGCGTTATTAAACATAAATGGATTTCCCAGCTGAACAAACCAGCACAAGGCATTCTTTGAGGTAGGTCTCGTTCTGTTTGGCACACCGAACTAGACTTCGAAGATGCCCCATTATTTTAGCGTGCTTTCATCAAGCCTTAAAAATACTTGTATCCTGAACCCTTTATCAATCAATTTTTAATATTTTATGAGATCTTTAATTAACTGTGCTATTCACTTAATGAAAACTTGTATATATCTTGATTTGACACACCTATTATTTAACCAATATCTTGGTCTCTTTCACAAAAAACGACAAAGGCGGCCACAAGTAACAGCTGTGGCCGCGAAATCCAACTCCTGCCGCCCAGCAGGTTTTTCATCATGGACGAAATTTCCAAACAACGCCTGCTGGTAGATATGGGGGCAATGCAGTCGGTCTTCCCGCCATCCGTAGAAGGTTTAGAAAAAATACCTGACTCAATACCCGCCCTCATAGCAGCAATCGGAACTCCCATCCGCACCTATGGCACAACGGCCTGGGCTATCTCAATCCTGGGATGCAGATACCACTGGCCTTTCGTCATAGCAGATGTCAAGTTGCCCCTGCTGGGTGCGGACTTCCTAGGGCACCACGGACTTCTAGTCGACGTTGCCAGACAACGCCTCCTCGACACAGGAACATGCCACTCCTGTCAGCTCTCCACCGGACCTGGAATGCCCACCATCTGCTCCACAGCCCCCAACAGCTACACTTCCCTCCTACAGGAGTTCCCGGAGGTATTCAAACCAGAACTGCGCCAGTCACCAGGGGTTTCAGCAAAGCATGGCATCTTCCACCACATCACCATGACAGGCCCACCAACCCATGCACAGTTCCGACGACTGTCCCCCCAGAAGTTACAAGACGCCAAACAGGCCTTCGCACAAATGGAAAACATGGGCGTCTGTAAAAAGGCATCAAGCCCGCGGGCATCTCCCCTCCACATGGTAAAGAAATCCGATGGTTCATGGAGGCCCTGCAGGGACTGTCGGCACCTGAATTTGGTAACAACACCAGACCACTACCCTCTCCCTAACATGCAGGACCTGACAGGCACCCTCCACGGAGCCAAAATTTTCTCCAAGATGTACCTACTGAATTCGTAATTCCAAGTCCCTGTACATCCCGACAATGTCCCAAAAACCGCCATCATCATGCCTTTCGGGAGCTACACATTTTCCTATTCCACTTTCGGTCTCAGGAACGCAGGCGCCACATTCCAGCGCCTGATAGTCACCATCTTGGGAGATATGCCTTTCTGCATCTGCTATGTCGACGACATCCTCATTTTCTCCAGGTCCCCAGAGGAACACCTTCGCCATGTCCGCGCCATCGTGAAACGCCTGCAGGACAGCAGATTAGTTGTCAGGTTCAACAAGTGCATTTTCAGGAAAGAAAAAGTAGACTTCCTGGGCCACAAGATTTCCCCAGCAGGAGTGCTCCCCACAGCCCCTGAAGTAAAAGCTATAGAAAATTTCCCGGAACCACAAACCATCAAGGGCCTTCAGGAGTTTCTTGGGATGATAAACTACTACCGGTGCTTCATCCCAGATATCGCCCACATCATGCACCCCCTGACGTCAATCCTGAAGGGGAAACCAAAAACACTAACGTTGGAAGCTCCGCAGCAGCAGGCATTCACTCAAACGAAAAGGGCCCTCTCCAGTGCCACCACCTTAACTCATCACAATCCCGCCACTGCCCTCAGGTTGACAACAGATGCCAGCGACATCGCCTGCAGTGGAGTACTCGAGCAGCTAGTGAACAGCACGCCCCAACCCTTGGCCTTCTTCAGCCTCAAGTTTTCGCCAGCTGAGACCCGCTACAGCGCCTTCGACAGAGAGCTGCTGGCTATCTATCAGGCTGTGAGGCACTTCAAGTACCTGCTGGAGGGAACTGAATTCACAATCCTAACAGACCACAAACCCTTGGTTCACGCATTTGCAAAGCAGGGGGACGCGTGGTCTGCAAGGCAACAGCAGCACCTGACCGCCATCTCCGAATTTGGTTGCACCATCCACTACGTTCCCGGCAAGAAAAACCCAGTGGCCAAAGCTCTGTCAAGAGTAGAAATCAATTCCCTTCTCAGCATCAACTTCGAAGGCCTTGTGAGAGAACAAGCAGCGGACCCAGAGACGGCAGACTACAGGACAGTAGTGACGGCTCTCAAATGGAAAGACGTGCCCTTAGCATACTCAGACACAACTCTCCTCTGCAACACCAGCACAGGCCACCCACGCCCCCTGGTGCCCGCCTCGAGGAGAAAGCAAGTGTTCGACATAGTCCACAGTCTCTCCCATCCATCGAATCCATCTGGACACATAACAGTGTGCTTCATGACTGACAAGTTCGTCTGGCACAGCATCAACAAAGACATCCGCCAGTGGGCAAGGGGCTGCATCCCGTGCCAGACGAGCAAAACATCCTGGCACACTGAATCTGGGATCGGCAATTTTCCCCAGCCTCGTTGGCGGTTCGGCCACATCCACATCGACGTCGTCGGCCCCTTCGGCAGTCGGGCAGAGCCAGATCCCTCCTGATGGTCATAGACCACTCCACTCGCTGGCCCGAAGCAACCCCCATGGATGAAGCAAAAACATCATGCGCAGAGGCCCTCCTCTCCAGTTGGATAGGCCGCTTCGGAGTGCCAGACAACATCACTACAGACAGGGGTCCTGCCTTCATGTCAGAGCTCTGGGTCTCCTTGGCATGCCTGATGGGTACAACTCTACACAGCACAACAGCATACAACCCCGCAGCGAACCACATGGTCGAGAGGGCACACCATTCTCTTAAAGCAACTCTCATGGCATGCTGCACCGACGAGAGGTGGAAGGAACAGCTGCCCTGGGTCCTGCTGGGTCTCCGCACAGCGCCGAAAGCAAATGGCGATGCCTTCCCTGCTGAGAAAGTCTATGGGGGAACACTGGCCGTCCCCGGAGAATTCTTTCCACCATCGGCCGATGGCGCCGACACCCCCCTCCCAAGGTTGAGGGAACTCGCGCAAAAGTTCGTGCCCTGCCACAAGACCTTCACCGACAGAACCATCACCTACAGCCCACCTGCCTTACACTCTTGCGCCTACGTCTTCGTCAGGGTGGACGCCCGCCGGCTGCCCTTAACCAGGCCCTACAAGGGACCCCACCGAGTCATCAAGCGGGCCAGCAAAGCATTCCTCCTCGACATCCACGGGCAGGAGGACTGGATCACCATCAACAGGCTGAAACCCGCATTCCTATTGGACAGCGAAGTATGCGAAGAAGGAGGCAGGCGCCTCAGAGCCACCCCTCAATACCTGCCTGCAGACACACCTGCTTCCCCACCAAGGTGGGGCCCGGGGCAGCCCAGGAAACTCATCCAGCCAACACCAGGTGTAAGCTCCACCCCTTGCCCACAGTTCTCCAGAAGCAGGGGCCCGCTCCAACTGCCCCAGCGCCTCCGTGATTAATGTTATTTCATCCAATAATTACTCCTCTAATTATTGTCTTGGGGAGGGGTAGTATTTGTAAGGGCGACAAATCGCCTCTCCTTTCTTGTTTCTCCCTTCAGATGTACATTAATCACGTCATGTATATTACCTGTCTTTATTTCAGATTCTTTATGTACCTCATCTTATGCATCATTGTATGGCCTTTCTGCTGATATGTATATCTACCTTTTATATGCCATGTAACGAATATTGTACGTATTTTTATGCTTGTCAGAGAACACAAATTATGTATGGACGCAGCGGGGGGCCTCGGGTCGCCCGCTACCTTTCCGTCCACTTTTTGTTTTATAAACACCTGTCGAGAATAATAAAGAATCAGTCTCTCTTTTGACATTTCTCTTGAATCTCACAAGGGCTATTTGAAAATGCCTCAGATGTGTTCAAAATATTCTGATAAGCTGGTCTGACCACTGTACGGTTAAGTGCTCATTTAAAATCAGTAATGAAGACATGATTGGTGGTGGATACTGGAAGCTAAACACTTCCATCCTTAGTCAGGATATAGTGAAAAGTAATTTTGATAGCTACTAGAAAAGACTGAAATGGAAAAAAAGTAGCTACAGGAACGTGCTTGAATGGTGGATTTTTACAAAAGGGGAACTGATGAAGTTCTTTAAAAAAAATCAACTAGAATCACTAACCAAGAGAGGTATGGGGTACTAAATGTCCTTAAAACTCGACTTAGGGGATTAATGGGTTTTGACTGTGTGTCAGGTGAAAAGTTCGATGAAATCAATACATTAAAAACAAGGATAAACTGTACTGAAGATGAAATGTGTGAAGGAATTAGAATTAGGGCGAAAATAGAAGAAAAAGTACAAAGCGAGAAAGCTTCTTCATATTTACTAAGGAGAGAAAAGAATAGCAAACCAATTATGAGCAACATTGTGACGGGAAATTGGAATAAGATGAATAATGTTAAGGCAAGATTACATTATGCTATATAGTTTTTGTTGGGTGAGCGGGTTCCGTTCTCAGCTACCACTCTGTTGGCCGCGAGTTCGAATCTCCGACCGGCCAATGAAGAATAAGAGGAATTTATTTCTGGTGATAGAAATTAATTTCTCACTATAATGTGGTTCAGATTCCACAATAAGCTGTAGGTCCCGTTGCTAGGTAACCAATTGGTTCTTAGCCACGTAAAATAAGTCTAATCCTTCGGGCCAGGCCTAGGAGAGCTGTTAATCAGCTCAGTGGTCTGGTTAAACTAAGATATAGCCTAATTAACTTTAAAGCCTACTATGAAAAGTTATTCAAAAAAGAAATATGTGGTAAAAAAGAACGAGAAAATATTGAAACTTATCGGGAAGGAAATCGAAAAAGAGGATAACGATGGTCTTATTTCAGAGATTTCTGAAAAGGAAGTTAGAAAAAAAATAACCGAAATGAGAAATGGAAAAACTCCAGGCCTAGGTGGGCTTTCTGTGGAGTTCTATGAACAAATGTGGCCAATTATACAGGGATTTCACTGAAGTGATGGAGTTTTATTTTGGAAAACAACGATGTCAATTAGTCAATAATGGAGTGGTGATGTTAATTCCAAAAGACGGTGATTTACAGCACTTATCTAACTGGAGACCCATTACCATGCTGAATGTCGACTACAAGATTATTGCAATGGTTGGCAGCCTTGACTTCAGACTAGTTAGTATCTTAGGTTATGTTTTGCTCCGTCCTTATTTCCACATTTCAAAGGGACTTTTGACTAAGGAGAACGTGCCGATATTGCTGTAGGAAGCTTTAGTGCCTTATGCATCTCGGAGATATGTGAAACTGGTGAACTGTGACAGTGATATGGTGCACTGTGGCTTTGTAGATTAGACTTTCGAATTCAAAGCCATTCTGGGAAAGGGAACCCGTGTCACCGGGTTCACGGTTGCCATGGTGACATCTCATGTTACCATGGCAACACAGTAGTACCAACAGAAATTGACTGATCATACCCACTTTCTACGTCACTAAAATGGGTGACTTATTCAAACGCACTTTGGTATTCTTTACCTTGGGCAAGAGAAAGCCAGTGTAGATGACACACTTGTAATAATAAGTAAACTCCAAGTACGTTTAGAAGAAGTTTATGGTGCGTAGCAAATTAGTCATAGTAAAATAGTTATTAAACTAGAAGGTACTGCAAATAAAACATTCGAAAAGTTGTGAACGTATAATTTCCATAGATTGAAGGAAAGTAAATGTTCAAATTATTAATCTGAGTAGTAGCCTACTAAAACTGTTATAACAGTAAAGAATGTCCCATTTGAAATGCAAAATGCACGACTTTCAAATATTCTTGAAGAGTATGGTCAGGTGTATAATGTACGATTTCAGAAATACACGTATGGAGATCTTGTAAAAAAAAAATGACGGGAAACAGGACGGCGTTGATGAAGCTGGAGAAACCAATTCCCTCCTCACTTATCTACAGAGGGATCTCAGTGCTGTTTCAATACAAGGGGTAAATACATACATGCATTAGATGCGGTATTGCAGGGCACATTGCAGCAGATTGCCGCATTAATTGGAAAGTTAAGTAAATATAATAGCCTAAATACTGATCACTTTCCTCCCTTAAACTCGAAACCCGTAAACGACCTTATTTTATCTGTACACCCAAAGACAAGGCATGGAAAGGAAAATAATGATGGTTCCGACGAAATTGTAGAAGAAGGAAACAAGGAAATGGCTGATGACAGAGGTGAATTTGGTGCAAGTAAATGGTTTGAAGAGCGTGTGAAAGGTACAGAAAAAGTAATGGAAGTGATAATACATCCAATGAAGAAAACAGTACTAATGATTGTGAAATATTAGTAGAAAATAATGAAAAGGGAAATAACGACACAGCTGATGATAAGATAATAAGGTTGCAACCTAGTATAAGTGGAATAGAAGAATATACCGAAGATATGAAGATATATGAAGATGGAATAGTGAAGGGGATAACTACTGTTGACGTGCATATGTATGGGGACGCGGAACAAGAGATGGCATTTGGAATGAAGAAGAGGACTGCGAGGAGGACACGGTCCAAGAGGAGGGTTTGGATCCAATTCAGATCTCGATTGCCGAAAATACTACCGTTACCAAGGAGAAGTTAAATTTAGAAGAGGGAATTCCTTCCGATTCTGAATGCATGGATGATAGTGATGGCACAGAATCAGACGATTCTCAGTTGCCCTGTAACCAGGAAGAATGGAAAGTGGTACAAAGGAAGGGAAAAAATTTAGTTCTAAGTCGTAACGTAAATGCAAAAAAGAGAAAAATAGAAATACCAGTGCATGAAACATAAGGTACGAACCCCAAAATAGCTAGTTAACAGACATGTATTATCCTTTAATAGTCATTTTCATTCGTATTGGAACTCTCATCATTAATGGTCTTCCAGATGTAAACGAACAGATGAATTTGAGTGCTTTTCTTATCTATCATAATATTGATATCATTTTGTTACAAGAACATAATATAAAGACTTTGAGCAATATTACTTATCTGTTAAATTATTATGACGTTGTTCTGAATCTGACCATAAATATTAAGGGTGGAACTGCAATAATGATAAATAAGAAACTAAATGCTAAAATAATAAGCACTTATAAACATGCGAGATCTAGACTAAGTATGATTAGAGTAAACATTCAAGAAGGGATTAATATTATGTGTATTTATGCACCTTCTGGGGCGAATTGTCAGGTTGAAAGAGGAGAATTTTTTGAGAAAGTTATGCTTCCTCTTATGCAAAACAATGTAAGTAGATATATTGTTGGAGCTGATTGGAATTGTATTATAAGTAATAGGGATTCTTCTGAACCAAAAAAGTTCAAATTTTTCAAATACGTTAAAACAAACTGTCAGTGTTTTGAAATTGAAAGATGTACATAATATTATCCCAAAAATTCCTGAATATACATTTATGAGGAAAAATTATGCTGCAAGATTAGATAGAATATACAAGGCTGACTTAATCGCAAATGTGAAATATTAAAAAACAGTAGCAGTATCATTTTCTGATCACTCTTGTTTTTTATGTGATGTTAAATTTGATAATGTGTTACAATTTGGAAAATCATATTGGAAACTTAATGTTTCTCTCCTTGAGGTTTCAGGAGTTAAGGAGGATTTTAAAGACCACTGGATAAAATGGAAAAGAGAGAGAGGTAATTATGATTCCATGCTTGAATGGTGGGAGAAACTAGTAAAGTTTAAATTTAAGGAATTTTATATTAAAGTGGGTTGAATGAAAAAGAAAATGAGATATAATATGTTGAATATTCTTGAAATAAACTGAGGTCTTTACATGGAACTGCTTACCAGACAGGGGACCCTGATATGGAAGAAATCAAGAGAATTAAGAGTAGAATTCAAACAATTAGGGATGAACTGAACGAAGGTATTAAGATAGGAACAAGATTAAAAGACATACAGTGTGGCGAGAAAATGTCAAAATACTTAATTGGTAAACAACGAGAAAGGCAAGTTAAGAAAATTATGACTTGTGTGAGGGATAAGTGGGGAACTGAATTACGGTCCTTTCCAGCCATTCAAAAGTCTTGTGTGCAGTTTTACTCAGATTTGTACTCTTGTGATATTGGAGATCAAGATATGTAAAAAAACTTTTAAGATATATAGAAAGTAAACTTGATGATGCTGATAGAGAATTAATAGAACAGGAGTTTGATAAGAAAGAAATATTTCGTACAATGAAAAAATTTGCAAAGAATCGAACCCCAGGTATTAATGGGCTCCCAGTTGAATTTTATATAGCGAACTGGGACATCATAGGGGATGATTTTACTGAATTAGTAATTTTATATTAAGAATTATGAAATTAGGGGGCTCTCAATATAAGGATATAATCACACTTGTAAAGAAGGATAGTGATGAGAAAGAATTGAAAAATTAGAAGCCAGTTTCCCTACTTTATGCAGACTATACTGTAAGATTATTGCGAATACTAGCTGAAAGAATGAAATTAGTAATGGGAAAAATCATTAATGAAGGTCAATACTGTTCAGTTCCCGGGAGAAGCATTGCTCAATGTAACATGCTTATAAGGGGTATTATGTATTATGTTAATGAGAATGATAAGGAGGCAGCATTTTTGAAGCTTGATGGTACAAAGCATTTGATATGGTAAATACAAAATTTCTGCTAAAAATAATGAGTAAAATCGGATTTGGGGAAAAATACGTTGGTTGGATAAAAATGTACGAAAATGCAGAGAGTGCATTATGTATAAATAACTTCATTGGTGAATTTTTCGCAGTATCCAGATCGGTAAGACGTGGGTGCCCTTTGAGCATGATGTTGTATGCCATATACCAAGAACCTTTTTATGTAGCCTTAAACGCAAACAACTCTTACACCACTATCACTGCCTGGGGGCTTCACTGTCAAAGCCATTGGTTATGCAGACGACACGAATATCATCATTTGCTCTGATAATAGTGCATTAGAAGTCGATAGAATAGTTGGAGAATTTGAAAAGGCAACTGGAAGCAAAATTAATAGAAATGGAAAATCTAGAATTTATGGCATGGGGAAATGGAAATTTAAAAATGCATGGCCTATTGATTGGATAAAAAAGGAAACCGTGTATTTATATACTTTTCCATTGCAACAATTACCAACTTGCGCTGCAACAAAACTGGGATAAGGTGATAAATGCATTGGAGTGTCAAAGTAAATTGCTCTTTGGCAGAAAATTAACAATCTTTCAAAGGTCTGCTTGTGCTTGATGCATTGGCGTGTGGCCCAAGATATCCTCCTCCAAGGAGAGTTCTTTCAACTCTGCCACCTTTTCTAGGTGCGAGTTGAAGGAGCTGTGTCAGGGCTTGTTCCTCTTCCTCATTCTTGGTTTAACTGAGTACTAAGCAAGAAGGCAGTGATGTTTACGTCAGAATTTGGCTCTGACATTGACTCCGCTATTGCTCATACTTCACAGACAAGAGGTTTTTCTGTTTTGGTATGGATTAGAAAATGCCCTAGGATAGGAAGCATAGGGCTGACAGTCTCCTCTAGTGGCCGAGATGAGGAGTAGCATGGGCAGCCTAGGATCAGATGGAACCAAATGGTCCCACTTTTTGGATCCCTTGCAGACAGCACTGTAGCAGCAATTCTTGGAATTTTCGGCTGTTTGAGAGTGCAGTTCTTGGGAAGCAACTATGGCTTTGTTTGGGCCCTTGATCTCTTTTTAGGAATTGCCCTTTGGGTTACTCTGAAGGCATTTCCTGATCTGTTGCCATAGTCTCAGTAAGAGCATGGTGTCTGGAGAGGGTTTGCTCTTAACCAGTGGGTCAGGGAGTACCATTGTTTTCCAGTGGACCATACAAACTTCTCCTGACCACTTTTATGCCATAGGAGGTGGTTGTACTGGAGGTGACTCTTTGGTACTCTTGGAGAAGCCAAAGGGTGAAGTCCTCCTCTCTGACACTCTCCAAGTGCCATTTCTCTGAGCAATCTTGATTTCCATAAAAAAGATAGTTTGTCTTTCTCAATTCCTTTCTCAGGCAAGACTTTCTTATGGGTCACTTCTTTCTCTGGGAATTGCTCAGTATTTGACATTTTAAAGCTTTCTTCTCCAGGTAAAACAGAGAATTACACATTTTACCACTGCCTTCTGGTGGTGCCGGGTTTGGAGTAGAGGGGAAGAAAGGGGGGTAGGTAACAAGAGTGGCTATTCTCTTTCTTTGCTGCTTAGTAAGGATATCCTCTCTTGTCTGTAGTGGAGAGTACAGGGAGCAGAACTACCTTCTTAGCTATCTTCAGAATACCTAGAGGTCTCTGCTTGAGGATGTTGTCCTTACTTCTTTTATACACCCAACAAATTCAATTCCTTTCTCCAGATTTGTTTATGTCTCAGTCTTGTACACAGAGGTGGAGTTGTTTCTCAGCATACTGCCTTAGAAGTTGTGAAACATTGGTTTTCCCAGTTTTAGGTCAAGTTCCCATTCCAGGGCATGACCAGGGGCTAGAGACCAATGTTCACTCACTCTCCCCGAAGTTTGATTTTTAAGCAATTTTACTTTCTTTTGATAGAATGAGAGAGGGGATGTCTTACTTCAGGAGAATGAGGTACAAGTATCCATTCTTCAATACACCTGAAAGTACCTAGACTTTTCCTGAGGCAGACTGTTTACCAGTCATGTTACTGCAACTGAAGATAGTCTTTTGTTAGAAATTTACAGGTAAAGTACCTAGACTCACTAACTCTCAATAGAAGGAAGTGCATGTTGCATGGCCTCTCACACAGTGAGCCCAGGGAGGTTATGGCATGGTTCCTGTTATGGCAGGAACACCCTTCTCAGCTTTGGTAGGTGGTCCTAGTTCTTTCATCACAAGGTATTTCGTTCATCAGTACAAACCAATGTGTTTGTATCTCAGTCTGAGATGGCACTTTGTGCCATTTCAGAATGTTTCTTATGTCCTCACTTCTTAAGCAAGTATTTAGGATGTTTTTGCATGTTTTGGAAACAGAGAACTTTATGAGGTCCCTTTCTGTACACCTTCAGTGTTGCTCCAATTGAGGAAGTCTCTTGGTTTACCACTTCTCATTCAGCTTCTGGTTCAGGCGTACATTGCTCGGCCCTGTGCTTTCTAGTACATTTTGAAGGGATCTACTCCCCAAGCTGGAATGCAGTCTTCTTTCGTTAGTTCTGATTAGCACAATTGACAAGGTTAATGACGATAACTACCTTGTTAATAAGTCTGAATGGCCGTCTCCAGCTTGTGCTTAAAGCTAAATCCATATGTTAGGAAAAATTGAAATCACTTTGAAAATTTGATATTTTAGTTATAGCCAAAATGAAAATCCTAGCAAACTGGGTAGTATTAAACCTGATGCTAGAAAACAACACACTGTTTGCAGCAGAAGCCTGTCTAGTGTTGTGAGCAAAAACAGCTAGGTCAAGTCAAGAAGAGTGCAGAGGATGTTTGTTGTTATAGAACATTTTTAACAACAAACATAATGAGCTCACTTTGTCTATGCCAATAGTCAACAAGAAGAACGAGCAAAATAAACTTGATTGATGAAATAACTCTATCCAGGAGTCTGAGATGAGAGTCAGCACCCGAAGACCACATTGGAGAACATTACTCCAAACAAGGAAGAAAGGTTAAAACAAAAAATTTGAAAACATTTCAGTGAATAGCAAATTTTGAGAAACAGGGGAAGCACTATTGCATGTATGCTTTTAAAAGTCAATATCTCATCAGAGGTTACTACTAAAATCTTAAGTCACTGACATTTAAAACCGTGTTACCTGAATGCAAATTAGGATGCAAAGGCAAAAGTTTTCTGGATCGACTAAATATCAGACTTTGAGTTATAGAAGATTAAGCTTCATACCCCAAAGCCTACTCTACTCATGAATATATGCCAGATTTCTATTCAGATCTCTAGACTGTCTTTGTAAATTTTGTATTCAATTTCTACCTGAAGAATACCTGAGAGAAGGTCGAATAATTCTGTAATTTCTGTCTCTTATGCTTATGTATGTATGTATGTACACACACACACACACACATATATATATATATATATATATATATATATATATATATATATATATATATATATATATATATATATATATATATATATAATATAATATAACCATTCTACAAGTGTTATATGTGTCTTTGTGAAATTTTTGATGTTTTGCTTGCAGATTCATCATTTGTTGTGAAGATGTGATTTTAAAATGTCTTTTTCTTACAGATAAGTTGTGTATCATGTAATATTAAAATGTCTTGATAATATTTTTTCCATTTGTTTGATATATAAATACGTATACTGAGTGTTATTAACTTGAATTCTTAGCGTGTTGTGGAGAGAGAGGGTAGATCTGTAAAGCCATGTTGTACAGTCTCTGCTGATCATGTTGCTTGTAAAGTCCCTGCTAAGCAAGTTTTCTTTGATGACGGCCCATTTTCTTTGTACCTAAGATTCGTCACGCTGGACAGGCCAGGTCACGTAAAATTCAGTTGTTTAAACTGTGTATGCAGTTATTTATCTGTTCATCAACTGTGTACCGTGTATTTCTTCTTTTGCAGGCGTCAAGATTATACTCAACTTTAAGTCTGTCTATTGTTACGTTGTATATTGTACTCATTTGCTGTATTTATTTATTAATTGTTATCGACCTCAGGTCACCCTTGCTTCCATTGTCTTCCATGGCCCGACGCCAGTTGGCCGCTATATAAACCGCCTGGACCTTGAATAAATCAGCAGTAACTTTTACCTGCTCGTTTCTTTTGCACCTCTTATAGTGGTGACCCCTGGAGTGGTTCCCGAAGCCATTAGCGGACCCATACAGCGACTCAGTCTTGGCTTCAGGAGCTTACTCTCACCCTTAGTGGACTAATCACAGCGCTGAACCAGTGTTTGGGCGTGCTGACTCTCGTCGGCAAAATCACCAGCGTCATTAGCAGATTCACACGGCGCGCTCCTAAGTGCGTTTTGACGCAAGTACCCTACTCCATATAAGAGGGCAAAGAGCAAGTATGGACGCGGACATCCCCTCCCTCATTCAATTAACCGCTGACCTCACGGATTCGGAGGTCTACCTCCCTCCCATATCACCTGCGCCCATCCCCGCGCCGAGGTTCCCACACTCCTCCACACCCCTGCCCGCGCCCCGCACTCTCCCCAGCCCAGCGGGCCAATCCAGGGCCGCCCTGTCCATAAAGCTGCCACCGTTTACGCAGAAGAATCCGTCGGCGTGGCTCTACAGGGATTGCGGATCCTAACGATGAGGTGCTGCAGGCAGATATAGTGCTCAACGCCCTGCCGGAGATCTACAGTAAGCTCGTCCCGTGGGTGTCTGAAGCATGCCCCCCTTACCTACCACCTCCTGAAGAAAACCCTCCTCCAGACATGCTCCCTGCCAGTTGCCGAGCGGGCCGGCCGTGCCCTCGACCTCACCATCAGCCCGCAGCAAGATCAGTGTCATGGAGTCATGGGGCATGGTCCGAAACCTCCTCACCATCCCAGACACCGACGGCAGTAAAAAGAAGCGTGAGATAAGCCTGTTGCAGGAGATCCTCCTCCGTCAGCTCCTCCCGGAGGTCCGCACACAAATCCCAGAGCCCTATGCGATGCCCCTCAAAGACCTGATCATCTCAGCACAGCACTTGACGGACTCCATAAAGGCAACAAAGCGGGTACCAGCGCCCACACTCCCAGTCAGTGCCATCCAGCAGGAGGAGGGCGCAGAGGAAGAGGTCAACGCCGTCACCAGGAGGTGTCCAGGGCCTCCCAACAGGTGGAATTCCCTGGGTCTTTGCCACTACCACAGGCGGTTCGGCAAAGACGCCCGGAACTGCCTGCCGCCCTCTTTATTCGCCCGTTCAAAAAACGGGGGAGGCGGTGGCCAGCAGGCGACTACAGGTGACTCAACCTGGCAACGGAACCTGACCATTATCCCCTGCCGAACATGCAGGACCTCACGGCCTCCTTCCACGGGGCCAAAATATTTACTAAGTTGGATCTCTTAAAATCCTATTTTCAGGTACCGGTCGCCCCAGAGGTTATACCAAAGACTGCCATCATCATGCCTTTCAGGTCCTATGTGTTCTCCTTCTCTACATTCAGCCTGAGGAATGCTGGGGCGACTTTCCAACGGCTCATGGACAGCATCCTTGGGGACCTAAAGTTCTACGTCTGCTACATAGATGATATCCTTATATTTTCCAGGTCCCACAAGGAGCACCAGAAACACATCCGGGCAGTCTTACAGCGCCTGCAGGAGAACGGCCTCGTCGTACGTTTTGACAGATGCACCTTTGGCGTACAGAAGGCCGACTTCCTGGGCCACGAAGTATCCCCAGATGGCGTCCGTCCGCTCACATCCAAAGTCGCAGCCGTCACCAGGTTCCCCGTCCCCACCTCCGTCAAGGCCGTCCAAGAATTTCTCGGGATGGTAAACTACTACAGGAGGTTCATCCCCGGGATCGCACACACCACGGCCCCTTTGACGGAGACCCTGAAAGGCCGACCAAAATCCTTGTTGTGGGGACCCAGCCAGCAGCAGGCCTTCTCCCTGACGAACGCCGCCCTCGCCGAGGCAACCGCCTTGGCCCACCAGGATCCCAGCGCCCCCCTCCAGCTGACAACGGATGCCAGCAATGTTGCCTGTGGTCCTGTCCTGGAACAGGTCATCAACGGCGCCCCCCAGCCCATCGCCTTCTTCAGCAAGAAGTTCAACCCTGCAGAGGCCTGCTACAGCACCTTCGACAGGGAACTCTGCGCAGTGTACCGCACTTCAAGTTCCTCCTGGAGGGCACGCCCTTCACAATCTATACGGACCACCAACCGCTGGTCCACGCCTTCACCAAGCAGGGGGACGCGTGGTCCTCCAGGCAGCAACGGCATCTCTCGGCCATCGCCGAGTTCACCTGCTCCATCAAGTACCTCCCCGGCGGGAAGAACCCTGTGGCGAACGCCCTCTCCAGAGTCGAGCTGAATGCGGTGCAGCTGGGAATCAACAACGAAGAACTCGCCAGGGAGCAGGCCGCCGACCCAGAGACCCCAGCCTACCGCACTGCCATCACGTCCCTAAAGTGGAGGGACGTGCCCCTCGCCCCCGGGGGCCCAAATCTCCTCTGCGACGTCAGCACCGGTCAGCCCCGCTCCCTAGTGCCAGCCTCCCGCCGCCGCCAGGTATTCAACATCATCCACAGCCTGTCACACCCCTCCAGCAGGACAACGGCCAAGCTGCTGTCAGAGAAGTTCGTCTGGCACAGAGTGCAGAAGGACGCAAGGACCTGGGCGAGACAGTGCCTACATTGCCAAACCAGCAAGGTGGGGCAGCGCACAGAATCTGGGGTAGGCAAGTTCCCGCAGCCAGGGTGGCATTTCGGCCATGTGCACATTGACGTCGTCGGGCCCCTTCCCCCGTCAAGCGGGTTCAGATATCTCCTGACGGTGGTAGACCGCTCAACAAGGTGGCCCGAAGCAACACCAATGCAATTAGCCAGCGCCTGCGCCGAGGCCCTACTCTCCAGCTGGATCAGCCGCTTCGGCATCCCTGACCACATCACGACCAACAGGGGCCCCGCCTTCCTGTCCAAATTGTGGTCCGCCCTGGCCCAGCTGCTGGGGACAGCTCATCACACCACCACGGCCTACAACCCAGTCGCCAATGGCTTGGCCGAGCGTTTCCACAGGTCCCTGAAGGCGTCCCTTATGGCCTGCTGTACCGCCGAGGACTAGAAGTACCAGCTGCCATGGGTCCTCCTCGGGTTGAGAACTGCCCCCAGGGCCGACGGCGCCCCTTCCACAGCCGAGAAAATCTACGGCGAGCCCCTCGTGGTCCCGGGCGAACTAGTGACAGAGGATTGCCACAACCCATCGGTCCAGAGGCTTCACGAAATCATCGGCAAGTTCGCCCCCTACAAGAGAACATATGTAAAGGCCAATTCTGAAACCTTTACTTTATTTAAGTCTCTGTTTTATGAACAGAGGTTTGATCTCGCTTATCCCGAGATATGTGATAGCGTGTAGTGTGAGCCACTTCATCAGTTGTATCTTTCCCTAACTAAAATCTAAGGACCACTGGAATAAGATACTAAGTTCAAAACTAAAATCTTTATTGACAAAAAGTAACGAAAATAACTTCCTAAACATTATGAAGAATGAAAAACGAATGATTCATTAAAGAAATCCAAAAATTCTTCTAAGGAAATAAGGTTCCAAAATCATAAACACACCCAATTGCTTAAGGGAAATACAGAAAATAACTCATCTGTCAAAACATAAACAGGTCAATTAATAAAATCAGGTCATCTCAAAAAACGTCATACCACTCCCTTCCTTGTAGGAGGGAGAGAGGGAAAAAGGAAAGGAAAACCTGTGAAAGAACAAACGTCACATTAAAAATCAGAAAATGTAAAAATTGCAGAAACACATTTTTCACTGTCACAGGGGTAACGTGTGTGTTCATAGTTCTGAAAAACAAAGTCTAAAAACGTATATGAATTCTACTCACTCCACAAGTCCTCTGGGACAGTCTCCATGTGAAAATACACCTCACATTGTCAGACACACAGAAATCGGATCGCAATGCCCAATTAATCAACAGTCCCACCCATTATATTCATTATGCAATGCACGAACGAACGTACTTTTCCGTGACATCATTTGAGGTCAAAGTTCGGCAAGACACGCCTCTGTATTTCAAGGCATCACGAAGTACACCTACACACACGTACATTATCGAAATGCTTTCTTCAAAACCGGATTTTGTAACTGGTTCAGCTTCTAGAACGTTCTTTGCTGAAAACGCATTTGCCAGCCCGTGTCCTGTCACCAAGGAGCCTTTTGCGACTTCCTGTGGTATGCGAATGTTTCAGCATTTTCCTATTTGCTGTGCATAGTCAAAATGGACCCTGCGAATAGCTGACCCAACTTTTCAAAGGTCACCTTCGCGAGCACTTACACATATACCGACAGGTCAGCCACCTTCACGCTGCCCGGACTGGCCTCCACTACCCACGTCTTCGTCAGAGATGACGCCGTCCGCCCGCCACTGACCAGGCCCTACAAGGGGCCCTTCTGCATGCTGGAGCGGAACAGCAAGGCATTCCTGCTCGCACTCCATGGGAGGAACAATTGGGTGTCAATCGACCGGGTCAAGCCTGCCCTCCTGGAGGAGGACACAACCGTCAGCACACCGCACCCTCTGCCAGCGCAGCCACCGCTGCAACCGGGCCCTTGCAAGAAGCAGAAACGGGGCCGCCCCCGGAAAAGGCCGCCCACACCCACATTCAGCCACCCTCACACACAGGATGTCCCTCTGTTGTCCTCACGCAGCCAGGGCACCCTTCAACGCCCCAGCAGATACGCCGATTAATCAGACGTTACCTACGTCTTCGGGGGGGGAGTATTTGTAAAGCCATGTTGTACAGTCTCTGCTGATCATGTTGTTTGTAAAGTCCCCGCTAAGCAAGTTTTCTTTGATGACGGCCCATTTTCTTTGTACCTACGATTCATCACACTGGATGGGCCAGGTCATGTAAAATTCAATTGTTTAAACTGTGTATGCAATTATTTATCTGTTCATCAACTGTGTGCCATGTATTTCTTCTTTTGCAGGCATCAAGATTATACTCAACTTTAAGTCTGTCTATTGTTACATTGTATATTGTACTTGTTCGCTGTATTTATTTATTAATTGTTATCGACCTCAGGTCACCCTTGCTTCCATTGTCTTCTGCGGCCCAATGCCAGTCGGCCGCTATATAAACCGCCTGGACCTTGAATAAATCAGCAGTAACTTTTACCTGCTCGTTTCTTTTGCACCTCTTATAGTTCCTTATCGCTTAGTGTTTCCCGCATATATTTACACAGTTGTTGGTGTCCAGGAAGTCATGTTTGGAGGAAGGCAAAGAGCCCTCTTGACTTACCGTGATGAGTTTGACAGCTAGCGGTGAATTGCCTGTTACGTGTTTGTTCTGTATGCCTATTCTGAAATCATTATCTGTCTGTGCTTATTCTTTTTCATAATCTGAGAAAGTGAGAATGAGTGAGCGAGGTAGTTGAAGTTGACATGTTTACAGCCGGCCAGTTTTGGGTCCAAAATACCTTTTTCTGCTTAACCCTGAACAAGAAATGTCTATCATTGATAAGAGCTCTGGCATATTTCCTTCTGGGCCTTAGAGTTCCTTGTATGTATACCATACATGTATACCTGTATGTATAATGTATGTACATTTTATGCATCATGTATTCTGGGAGAGTTTAAAGATAAAAGTGCAGTGCTGATCCAGAGTCACTCAGTCAGAAAAAGGGGTCCCTGGGATAAGCATCTCTCTCTCTCTCTCTCTCTCTCTCTCTCTCTCTCTCTCTCTCTCTCTCTCTCTCTCTCTCTCTCAATAATTCCATACATGTATAAGGGTGTGATGTTATACTGGCTGCTTTACTGTTTGTAAAAGTTTTGTTAAACTCACCCAAGAAGTGTATTCATTTTATAAGGGTGATCTGAGGTATTATTTTGTGCAAGCATTGTGTAAAGTGTGTAATGGTGTACCACCTAAAGAAAGGTAATGTGATGATTACTGGTTTTCTTATGTTAAAATGATGTTCTAGTTGAAAGAGAATTATTATTTTGATAAGAGATGAACATATCTCTTATTGTGATCTCTCATGTGTCTTGCTGCTAATTATATATCATTGTGTATGTCATTGTGATTTGGCAGTGTTGTCTTTGTGTAAGTCTTAGAAAGACGTGAATTTAACCTTTTTTAAGAGTGAAGGTAATCTTTTGAAAGATTGATATAATCTTTAAACATATTTTTGTCTTAGAAATGGCTATTGGTACATTTCCATTTTTGCATATTTCATTCTTATATGTCTGTGCTATCATATTACTCTAATCTTATAATTAGTGGTTTACAAAATTTTGTGCTGGTGATTACTTAGCATTTTGTTGGTACATACTTATTATTGAGATTTCAGAAAATACTTATGTGGATTCCAGTCAGTAATATTTTGGTGAACATTCGTGTTGAGTGTAATTAATCAGGTATATGTTCAAAACTTGAGTGATAGTTAGTGGTTTGAATCTTACTTAACCAAATTGCTTTCTTAAAAAATTAAAGTTTTGTGAATTAAACTTGATTAAGAAATACTTAAATCTTACACTGTTATTAATTAATAATAAATCTTTTTTGAGATTGTGAACTCTGCATATAACTTTCGAACTTAGAAATAAACCTGTTTGTTTTAAGTGTAAAAAACACAGCGTTTCATTTTTACCACCAGTTATTAGAGAAATTAATGAATGTGTACAAGGTAAGTGATATATCTGTTTGTTCACCTGAGACTTATCTAGGTGTAATAGAACCAGAGACACAGTTATAGTGTTTGTTGAAGTGATACCCATTTTCCACTAGTCTGGATATAACTTATTAATTGTTACCTCACCCATAACTTCATAAAGATACATTGATTTTCTCAAGTGATAAGTAAGTTTTATGGGATCTCTGTACCTTTAGAGTATTCAGTCTTGATATCTTTGTTATGAGGTTTCAAGTACCTGGTCGAAGTGAGGTAACTTTTTGGTATCATTATTTGTGTAATAACCAGGTGCTTGATCACTTCATGACAATATACATATATACTAGCTGACCAACCTGGCGCTATCCGGAAATACTCTGAATGACAGTCTGTGTAGGAGAGGGGAAAAGGGAAAGGGGAGGTGGAGGGAGGGAGGAGGGAAGTGAGAGTGGAGGGTTTGTGTTGACGGTCCAACTGGCAGTTCTACTTTTTTCATGCAAACATTCACCCTTCAAAGAGTCATGGATAAACTGACAGGTATTACTGTGGTGACTGTCCCTTTTATCCAGGTATTACTGTGGTGACTGTCCCTTTTTAACCAGGTATTACTGTGGTGACTGTCCACTTATCCGGGTATTACTTCAGTGACTGCCCTTTTTATCTAGGTATTACTAAGGTGACTGTCCCTTTTATCCAGACATTACTGTACTGTCTGACACCTTTAACCAGGTATTACTATACAGTCTGTCACTTTTATCCAGGTATTACTGTGACAACTGTTCGTTTTATCCAGGTATTACTATGCTATCTGTCCCCTTTAACCAGGTATTACTGTGATGACTGTCCAGTTTTTTCAAGAAATTACTGTGGTGACTGTCCCTTTTATCCATGTATTACTGTTCTGTCTGTCCCTTTTTTCCAGGTATCACTATGGCGCCTGCCCCTTTTGTTCAGGTATTACTAGTCTGTCTGTCCCTTTTATCCAGGTATTACTGTGGTGACTGTCCCTTGTATCCAGGTATTACTGTTATGTCTGTCCCTTTTGTCCAGGTATTACTGTGGTGACTGTCCCTTTTATCCATGTATTACTGTTCTGTCTGTCCCTTTTATCCAGGTATTACTGTGGTGACTGTCCCTTTTATCCATGTATTACTGTTCTGTCTGTCCCTTTTATCCAGGTATTACTGTTCCATCTGTCCCTTTTATCCAGGTATCACCATAGCGACTGTCCCTTCTGTCCACGTATTACTGTTCTGTCTGTCCCTTTTTTCCAGGTATTACTGTTCTGTCTGTCCATTTTATCTAGGTATCACTATGGCAACTGTCCCTTTTATCCAGGTATCACTATTCTGTCTGTCCCCTTCATCCAGATAATAATATGGCAACTGTCCCTTTTATCCAGGTATTACTCTTCTGTCTGTCCCTTTTATCTAGGTATCACTATGGCAACTGTCCTTTATCCAGGTATTACTGTTCTGTCTGTCCCCTTTATCCAAATAATACTATGGTGACTGTCCCTTTTATCCAGGTATTACTCTTCTGTCTGTCCCCTTTATCCAAATAATACTATGGTGACTGTCCCTTTTATCCCGGTATTACTCTTCTGTCTGTCCCCTTTATCCAAATCCAAATAATACTATGGTGACTGTCCCTTTTATCTAGGTATTACTGTGGTGATTGTCCCTTTTATCCAGGTATTACTGTGCTGTCTGACACCTTTAGCCAGGTATTACTGTACTATCTGTCCTTTTTATCTAAGTATTACTGTTACTGTGGTAACTGTCCCTTTTATCCAGGTATTACTGTACTGTATGTCAGTTCCTCGTTGGGCGAGCGCGTTCCGTTCTCAGCTACCACTCTGTTGACCGCGAGTTCGAATCTCCAACTGGCCAATGAAGAATAAGAGGAATTTATTTCTGGTGATAGAAATTCATTTCTCGCTATAATGTGGTTCGGATTACACAATAAGCTGTAGGTTCCGTTGCTAGGTAACCAATTGGTTCTTAGCCACGTAAAATAAATCTAATATTTCGGGTCAGCCCTAGGAGAGCTGTTAATCAGCTCAGTGGTCTGATTAAACTAAGATATACTTAACTTTGTACTGTATGTCACCTTTAACCAGGTATTACTGTACTGTCTGCCCCATTTATCCAGGTATTACTGTACTGTCTGTCACCTTCGACCAGGTATTACTGTACTGTATGTCCCTTTTATCCAGGTATTACTGTGCTGTATGTCACCTTTAACAAGGTATTACTGTACTGTCTGTCCTTTTCATCCAGGTATTACTGAGGTAACTGTCCCTTTTATCCAGGTATTACTATGCTGTCTGTCCCCTTTAACCAGGTATTACTGTGCTTGTCTATCCCTTTTATCTAGGTGTTCCTGTGGTGACTCCATTTTATCCAATTATTACTGAGCTGTCGGTCCCTTTTATTCAGGTATTACTGCAGTGACTGTCCCTTTTTTCTAGGTATTACTGTTGTGACTGTCCCTTTTATCCAGGTATTACTGCAGTGACTGTCCCTTTTATCCATGTATTACTGTTGTGACTGTCCCTTTTATCCATGTATTACTGTTGTGACTGTCCCTTTTTTCCAGGTATTACTGTGCTGTCTGTCCCTTTTATCCAGGTACTACTGTGGTGACTGTCCCTTTTATCCAGGTATTACTGTGGTGACTGTCCCTTTTATCCAGTTATTACTGGGCATTCTCTCCCCTTTATCCAGGTATTACTGCAGTGACTGTCCCTTTTATCCAGGTATTGCTGTGCTGTCTGTCCCTTTTATCCAGGTACTACTGTGCCTTCTGTCCCTTTTATCCAGGTATTACTGTGCCGTCTGCCCCTTTTATTCAGGTATTACTGTGGTGACTGTCCTTTGTATCCAGGTATTACTGTGGTGACTGTCCCTTTTATCCAGGTATTACTGTTGTGACTATCCCTTTTATCCAGGTATTACTGTGGTGACTGTCCCTTTTATCCAGGTATTACTGTTGTGACTATCCCTTTTATCCAGGTATTACTGTGGTGACTGTCCCTTTTATCCAGGTATAACAGTGGTGACTGTTACTTTTTTCCAGTTATTACTGTGCATTCAGTCCCCTTTATCCAGGTATTACTGTTGTGACTGTCCCTTTTATTCAGGTATTGCTGTGGTGACTATCCCTTCTAAAATCCAGGTATTTCTGTGCTGACCGTCCCTTTCATTCGAATTATCCCTTCTGAGTGAAGGTAATTCCTTGGGTGCTGTTGCCCTCAGGTTCCAACTTCTTTTATGACTTGTATGGCCAAGTGGGTAGCGCCCTTGCCTTTCAATTGAAAGACCTGGGTTCGATCCAGATGTGAGTCAGAAATTTATTTCTGTTCCACAAGTGATTGTGTTTTGATTATTTCTATTTTATTTACTCAGAAGGGATAATTTGAATGAAATGCTGTCCGTTGGGTCATTGCTGAGTTGGAAAGTTGGGGAAAACATGCTGGTATGCAAGCAGTTAACTTGCCCAGGTAATTCCTTGGGTGCAGTTGCCCTCAGGTTCCAACTTCTTTTATGACTTGAATGGCCTAGTGGGCAGCACCCTTGCCTTTCAATTGAAAGACCTGGGTTCGATCCTGATGTGAGCCAGAAATTTATGTGTATATATATATATATATATATATATATATATATATATATATATATATATATATATATATATATATATATATATATATATATATATATATATATACTCAGGAATATGGAACCAGTTGTAATTATTTGGTGTAAAATAGCCATGCCTTCAGCTGAAATGAGGCGTGAATGCTATTTTGAAGGGTATTCGTAGTTACATTATATCTCAAGTATGAAACCAAGGAACCAGATTAAATGGATTGCAACATAATCCACTTCATTGTTTCTAATTTTGATTGTTATAGTACACCTACTGTAATATATCATTTAATTTTCCTTAACAGCTATATGAAAATATCTTCAAACATCTTAAGAACTTTTCTCCCCTCACACCGTGATAGGATTTAAAATGGATTACTTTCCAATTATCCGGTCGAATAGCACTGGTAATTAAAGTTTCCTCCTTTATTTTATCGCTGAAATTGGCGCTGAAATGTATTTGAAGGATTTTTTTTTTTTATGCACGGAACTGAATCGCCCACTTTCTCGGCAAATTATTGTCTGCACAACATGCCGGGGCTGCTTTTAGAAATAATGTCATTAACATACTGCACTTCACAAAATAGACATCAAACTAGAAACGGGACATTCTTCATGATTTTTTTTGTATCACTGTTTCACTTCAAAGGTGACCCGAACCTAATGAAGCTGAATAAAGATAAGGCTCGGTTTCATATCATGCAAATGACAAGGTTAATGACGATAACGCCATATCTCTTCAAGAAGACGGAAAATTTTAAATTGTAGAATTTATGAAAGGCTGGGAATTTCAAATAAATTTAAAAACACTTAACATTAAACTTATCCATATTTTTCAAATTTTCCTGCTAAGTTAAGAGAGAGAGAGAGAGATTTCAACTATCAGTCTTTGGATATACCAAAAATTGCTCTTGAAATCCAGTAAGAGAAATATTTGCCATGCCGAAGTCGAAATGGGGACAGTGAACCTTGATCCTTGTTATCTAGATTGATTAGGCGTCCATGACAACGCCTACCAAGTGAAAATTTCGGAGATTCATACGTCGATAAGTAAGGCCTACTAACGAGGTTGCACATTTGTCATAACCAGTAAACGTCTTGTGGATTACAAATAAGTATTTTACTACGAGAGTTCCTTGCCAATTAACCAGAAAATAATTTTTCAGCATACTAATCTGGAGATTAACTCCGCGTACTGGAATTTTCTTTTCTTTATGCTTTCACTGCTGAACTATGGAATGATGTATGCTTAGTCACATTTCGTTTGCAACAAGTAATTAAGATTTCTACACTTCAGAGCTGAACATTTATGCAGATATTTAGCCCATGAAAGTGTCAAGACGAATTTACAAAAATGAAAATTTCTGCGTTTTTTTTTTTTTTTTTTTAATACAGACGAGTTAGTCACATCACAATCACATTTTCGTTATAATCCTATCCGCAACTAATGGTACCATTCCTGTAGATACTTAATGACGGAGGTCAGTCATTCATATTTGGTGCGAGGCTAGATACCTTTGCAGACAATGATTCATAACTAAAGCTTATGAAGATAACTATTCCCATGAAATCATACGTATAGTTGTTATCCGTTGCCATTCTCCAAGACTCGTGCTCCGGTGTTGTGGTGGATTCTGGTAATCGATGATAATTACAAAATCTCTCAGGACGGGTAGAAATTTCCTTTAGTGCCACTAAAATGGTACATATCTCAGCAGTAGGTAACGAGATGCTCCTTAAAGACCTGCTGAGCTCTATACCATGAAAAAAAGCTCCAACCCCAATAGCAGCATTTCATTTCTAGCCATGACTATACACAGCGTCCCCATGCACAGAAGCCTGCTCTGACATGTTTCTTTTGTGTTTCAAAACATTCATCGTATTTTTACTTTGGAAACGCAGTTCAACAGCCATTTAACCAATAGCATCCCAGGGCTATGGTTTATTTTTTTATTATTTTCCACAGAGGAAGTAACTGGAGATACATTACGTCAATTAGTGAGTACTTTCAATCTCACCCTTGGCGGTATGAGAGAGAATTCCCAACGAATCAATGGAAATGTATGCCAGAGAAATACTGTATGTTGCCAGATATTATTAAGCCAAGAATTCTCCGTCCACCTATGAATAGCTTTTGGTCAGTGTATATGCTTCTCAAGCAACAAAAATGGATAATTATTTTTGCTGAAAACAAGAATTATCCATTTTCAGTAAGAGCTAAATCCATCTCTCTGTCATGGATATACTTGAAACAGCAAAAGTTACAGAAAAATCATCAATAAATAAAGTATATCGTATGTCCTCTGTTGTGAAAAGTTACGCATTTCAACGCCTTGTTGGGACCCTGGGCGCCAAAATCCACGTTGTCTTTCCTGGTTGCCCATGGGCTGGACGAACGTGCTTCGGTCCAGTCTGGGCGGCGCTGATGCGCGATCCGAACATGTCCATTTGGCGGAAAAGCCGCAATTACGCCAAATCGAAAGACTATAAAAGTTCGGACTTAGATGATCGGCTCTCCGATCCAGGACATCATAGAGATAACTTTCATAAAGTGTAAACACTGAGGGCGCCCGTCTTATGGTACAGCAAGTAAGGTAGGATAATTAATTGAAAATTCTGTAAATGTGTCCACCGAGGTTTAATTGCACGTTATTTCAAAACCGGTAGTAAATATTTAAAGTGAAATTCTTTGCTATTTGTGATATTATTTAACTAGGAGAATTCCATTGTAATCGTGCATCCATTAGTGATGAGTACTTCTATGTAAATAGTTGTAAATAAATTAGTGTTTAAGTCAACATTTGTAAGGACTGGGGTTTGAGTGACATACTGGCTGGGTGTTTACTGGTTTATTGGTAGTTCCTTGCTGAGATAAATGTACAGAATCTTCGAAGATGTTATTGACTCGTGCGAGCGGTAAGGTAGCATCTACACACAGACAGGTAAAACAGAGATACAGATTCAGACATCTGTGTTTGTCGGCATACAAACAGATGGCGATATTGATAGACATGATTAACATACAGTGATGAAACATATATCAATGGAAAGGACAGGAAATTCAACATATGGCCATTTGCATGAGATTCAAGACAGATTAATGAATACAATGCAGTAGCATAATATATGTAAAATTGAGAGACTTTGGCATCTTCATAAACAGAAACACACATACAGTTTGGTACAGAAGATTCGGTGGAACATTATGAGTACGTGATTAGAATGCTTGCATGGCAATGCAAGTAATGGTGATTGTACACAAATCGAGACAACAATGGTTAGGGAGAAACAGACGAAAATATTGTATGGTTGAAATCGCGTTCTGCCAGAGAAAGAAAACGAGACGCTTGCTTTGTCCTGTCCACTCCGATGGATGACGATTGACGAACACACGAACGCACACGTGTTTTGAAGAGACAGCGTCGGGCTCTTACACATTTTAAAACTGTGGTCTCATTGAGCCTTCCCTAGTTTGTAGACGTCCTCATTATCCTTTGCAATCCTTTAGCTAGCAACATCAGCAAAGAAACAGTGCTTTGTGGATGAAATTTCACATTTTTTGGTCCGTCGAACCAGAGTGCAAGGATGAGAGCGATCTTCAACGGTTGTGCTAGTGAGGTTCTGGTATTTAACGTATTAGGCTAATTAGGGAACCGGGTGGGCTAGTGAGTCATTTTGAGTCTGATAGCCTACCCTTTTGGGGAGGTAGATATAATTTAGTGATTTTGTTCATAGGCAGTAATGATTTAGGAAATAATCCAGTGCTTGATGTCTGGGGAACGTTATCGCGCCTTGGTAGAGCACTTAAGACAAATTGCAGTTACTGTTGCCCTATGCAACACACAAAATAGAATGTATGAAGAAATGAAACATTTCAACATTGATCCTGAGCCGTACCATGCTGATGTGAAAAACTTTTGTGCTCATTTGAGAAGGTAATGTGCTAGACGCAGGAGATATCAGGTTAGGCATTTACCGATGAATGCATGGGCATACCGACGAAACCGGACAGCCGATAATGTTCATTTCATCTGTAGTGTAAGAAGTGCGCTTGCCAATCACTTCGCGAAACTGGTGCATAATGATCAAGCCCGTCAAACAGAAGAGTAAAAAGCCGAAATTCTAGTCTTGGTCCGTCGTTTTGTTTTGTTTGAAAACACAGTTTTATTGTCATATACATTTCTATTCTTCCTATACAGATTAAAGTAGTTACACCCTCTTTACACATTGGTAACGTAATTCGATCACCCTTCTTCCACCAAAATGACGAACCACACAGAACCTAAGTTCTTTACTGCTGTAACAAACCTGCTACGAGACATTTTAGACCAATCACACCGAGACCTCGTTGAGTCTCATAGCTTGTCTGTATATGAAGAAACGCTTAATGGACTAAAAGTGGATGAGGAAGTACTTAAAGATGTGCACGTCCAGTCATTAGTAACTATTGACCCTGAAGTTGAAAGTGAAGTTAAGAAAGTCTTAGACTGCGCTTGATCATTGACAGAATAAGTTCCCTGTCGAACTCTGTTCGACCCAAGAAAGAATTGCCATGACTTAGGAGATTCCCTTGCCCACCTTCAGTGGGGAGAGAAGCGAGTATAGCAATTTCATAGAATTGTTTGATGTGCTACTTCACGATCGACCTGATCTAGACGACGTGACTAGATTTAATTATCTAACTGGATCGTTGAAAGGAGAGCCCCTCAGACTGATTAGTAGTCTCAGTATAACTGTGCATAACTATGCCATCGCAAGAAAGCTGTTGAAAGAGAGCTATGGTGACACGCACCAAGCATTGGTCGTGTTGCATCATAAGTTAACCAATTCACCTGTGCCTAAGTGTAATCATCAGGATTTGCAGAAGTTCAGAGTTGAAGTTGCTGCCCTTACCGAACAAATTAAGCGGCTTAGCGGGGCAGCATTGGATCATGGTATGTTACTTAGCCTATTGTGTCAGAAACTATCAGAAGGTGACGTGTATCTTTGCATTACTGATCGTCTGAGAAAGTGTGACTTTAATCTTGATGAAATGTATTCTGCTATTGATTACATAATTCGCTCATGTCAGAATGATGCTCTCCAGAAGGGAGAGGATCTTTCAGTTAATGTCAAACTGAAACTGTAAAATCGAGCGCCTCATGCTCCGAGAATTGCCCATTCTATAACTGCGATCACACAGCGTATCAGTGTACCAAATTTTCCAGTGCTGCTGCCAAAAAACGCCAACTTGTACTCAATCGCAGATGTAATTGCTTAGCTACAGGACATGCGAGACATCAATGCCCCAGTAGACGAACTTGCAAACTTTGTAATGAAAGGCATCACCACCTCATTTGTGAAGGGAGTGGCAGCAATAGATTGTCTCACAGTGTGTTCTCGGGAATTGTTCTAACCATACATACCCGAGTCCATCCCACCAAAAAATCGCCCGACCAGTAGTCCAACACCGAAAGACTGTCACTGTCACCCTTGAATCCCCCCAAAGTGAAAGTAAAGTAAATGAAAAACCTGTAAGAGACCATCGCACTGACGCTGTCTCTTCCAAACACACGTGTGTGTTCGTCATCCATCAGAGGGGACAATACAGAACAAGAGCATCCCATTTTTTTTTTCCTCACAAACAGAAACATACATACAGTTTGATACAGAAGATTCGGTGGAACATATGAGTACATGATTAGAATGCTTGCATGGCAATGCAAGTATTGGTGATTGTAGGCCTACATATATCAAGACAACAATGGTTAGGGAGAAACAGACGGAAATATTGTATGGTAGAGTTGCGTTCCTTGAGAGAGAGAGAGAGAGAGAACACGAGATGCTCTTGTTCTGTCTTGTCCCCTCCGATGGATAACGAATGCACGAACACACACGTGTGTTTGGAAGAGACGCCTACACCGGTGACCCTGGAGTGATACGAAGGACCTGGCCAACCCAAGATGACGACCCACGCGCCAACAGACCCTTCACCGCCTCGCCGCTTCCTGCCGTTCCCGAGCTCTAAGTAGATGTCCGACCCTCCGAGATGACCCACCCCACCACCGGAGCCCTGGACACCTCCTCCAGGAAACCTGAAGCCGCCCCCGAACTTGTAGCGGATGACCTGACCAACGAAGGACCAGCCTACGTCCTCCTTCAGCCTGCTGCCGCCCCTCTCGAGCTGGCTACCGAAGGATCAGCCGCTGTCATCCTTCAGCCCTCGAGCCGTCTACCGAAGGATCAGCTGCTGTCGTCCTCCAGCTGGCTACTGAAGGATCATCCAACATCACCCTTCAACCCGCTACCGACCTCCTCGAGTTCCTGCCGGCTGGCGCCGCCCTTCAGCCTCCTACCCTCCCCTAGCCCAAGCCCTTCGAGCCAATTACAATTGTCAGCAAGACAATTTCCACATCGATGCCTTGCTTGTTGTGGGGGGGGGGGAGTATTGTAAGAGACCGTTGCACCGACACAGTCTCTTCCAAACACGCGTGTGTGTTTGTGTGTTCGTCATCTATCGGAGGGGACAAGACAGAACAAGAGCGTCTCGTTTTCTCTCTCTCAAGGAACGCAACTCTACCATACAATATTTCCGTCTGTTTCTCCCTAGCCATTGTTGTCTTGATTTATGTACAATCACCACTACTTGCATTGCCATGCAAGCATTCTAATCATGTACTCATAATGTTCCACGGAATCTTCTGTATCAAACTGTATGTATGTTTCTGTTTGTGAAGACTCCAAACGTCTCGCCATTTCACATATATTATGCTACTGCATTGTATTCATTAATCTGTCTCGAATCTCATGCAATTGGCCATATGTAGAATTTCCTGGCCTTTCCATTGATATATGTTTTATCACTACGTTTTTGATGTCTCTCACAATCTCCAAATGTTTGTCTGCCGACAAACACAGATGCCCGAAACATTACCTCTGTTTTGTTCCGTCTGTGTAGACACTACATTTCTCTCCATAATTCATTTGTTTCCCATTTTCCTCATTCTGAAGTTTCTGGCTGTGTTTCTCATCTTGGGCAATCTATTTGGCGAAAGATCTGTGCACTTACCAATAACATCTTCGAATATTCTGTACATTCGTTCTTTTAGAAATCACTCCCTCCCCTATCATTCCATCCACCACAATCAACACCCAGCAAATACACAAAACACATACCGACACAAGAATTAGGACCGGACAAGGAATATGGCTTTAGATCACCATGAGCTAGCATACTAGCTAGGCTACCTGTGCCTACTACTCAATTCTTCTTTTTTCCATCTGTTGGCCTCTCCCACTAGCCAACACCCACTGCTATCATACTTTTATCCTCATCTGATGGGTTCCGTAGGGTTCAAAGAGGTTGCAACCTTGCCTGTTAAATCTTTTCATTTCAAAAATCACCCCCACCAAAATCACTTTCATGCATCATAATAGTTTTCACTTCATCCAACCTACCCATCTCACAGACTCATCATCAACATAGAGTTACGGGCTGCTCTAGGAGCAAGAGCCCGTGCTGGCACAAGGCCAGCTAAATCTAAAACAACAAGAACATCCATAAACCAGCAGTAAATGTCCACCTGCTCTCTTTTTTGCACCTCTCACAAGCCTCTCTAAAATATCGTCAAAGACTCCCAGCATCCCGTATTTTTGTGGTGTCTAAAATACTGTCCAAAGACCCATTATAACTAGCATCCCAAACTTTAAACCAGTTCCTAGGAAAATTTGTAAGTCCCTGCTAAGCGGGTTTTCTATGGTGAACCTCCCCTTTTCTACGGTAACGCTCCTACTAGTAATTCATTTGCACCTGTTTTCCTTGCACGTGTGTTAGAATATTGTTGTGTCAGTTCTTGTTAACTTACCTTTTGTGTTACTTGTATTTACCTATTATAATTGACACCGAGAGTAATTGACCTCGGGTCACCTGTATTCTATTGTATTCCTCTGTGTGACGTCCGCACGCCGCCTTATAAGCGGCCTGCGTTCTGAATAAACTAGCAGTACATGTCCACCTGCTCATTATTTTGCACCTCTTATAAATTCTTTAATGCACACCTACAGCATTCTTACCAATTTATACAACGAGTCAGAGATTTGGGATGAGTTGATGGCATTATGGTAAGTTTAGACGTTTCGGCACTTTTCACAAACGTTCCCTTAGATTATGTCATCTCTAAGCTCCAGGAAGAATACGAACAAGGTAATATAGAATTCCCCCTACCCACTGACCAGTTCTTTGCATTAATAAGACTATGCGTATCTTCCACGGTGTTTCAATTCAATAATCAAGGATTTGAGCAAAAAGAACGGGTCGCTATGGGCTCCCCCCTATCCCCAGTTTTAACCAATATTTGTATGGAGTTCGTAGAGAGAGAGAGAGAGAGAGAGAGAGAGAAAGAGATATTCTCAACAGATGTGATAGGAAAACCACGCCTCTCTTGTGGGTCAGATATGTCGATGACATTTTTTTGCAATCATCAGAGGAACAGAAAGAAATTTAACTAAATTAGTAGAAATAGCAAATGACATCCTACCATCAATAAAATTTACCGTGGAAGTAGAAACTGACTCCAAGTTGCCTTTCTTAGACTTATTAATCTTCAGAGATTCAAGTAGACAAAAGTTTAAATTCACAGTATATAGGAAGACAACCAACTCTGAAAGTTATATACATTTTTATTCTTTTCATAATAATAATATCAAAAGTAATGTAATAATAAACTTCGCGTTACGAGCCTTCAAGATTTGTGACCCAGAATATATTAATGACGAAGTACATCACATTAAGGCAACTTTCAGAAGCCTTTAGGTAACCCCCCCCCCAACTTCATTGAAAAGGCTATCTCACGTGCCCGGAAGACTTATTATTGTCCTAAAGACAACATTAGAAGAAAATTGAATAGATTTTTAACCTTACCTTTTAACCCTAACATAGATAACGTAAGTAAATATGTAAATGATAGCCAGGATAATACTAAAATTGTTTTCAAATATACCAACACGATAAGAAATAACCTAATAAAAAACAACAACAATCATAATAACCCCATAGTACCAGCAGTGTACGAAATACCATGTAAAGACTGCAAAGGTAAATATTTCGAGAAAGCGATAGAGGGTTAGAAACACGTTTAGGGGAACATAGACGGGCTTTCACATTACATTCTCAAAATAGTGCAATAGTTATCCACGCATTCAGTAACGATCATAGACCAGACTGGAATAGAGCCAACATCTTTCACAAAAGTAACAACGTCAACATAAGAAGATTAGTCGAGGGCGCCGCCATAAATATAGGAGAGTCATTTAAGGGAAACAAGTCGTTCGTTAACGTGGACCCGCTAGTTAACTTCCATGTAATCAAAACATTTATTAAAGGTGTCAATGTTAGGACAGGTTCCGTCTTTCCTTCGTCTGATGCTGCCTTATCTCTGACATCACCCCGCAGACACCTTATAACAGCCGGGATTCCGAGGAGGTCACCACTAACAATGAATTACATGCAGAACAACAACAACAGGTGAGGAGATGAAGAAGGATAGCCACGCGGAATATATAAGAGGAGAAGCAATCACCTAGTAGTTGGATCGTTGACCGTCCTGCTTGTCGCCTCGTCCGTTGGAAAAACACATCGTTGAGGTCGTCCACTGGTTCCATACTTAAAACTGGAGCTAACATTTTTACTTACTGTGTCAATAATTTTTTTTTAGACTGAAGATGAACCCAGGACAGGGTTCGAAAGCTTTTGTAACTTTTTTTTTTTTTTTTATAAAATCAACAAGAATTCACCATTGAATATTATTGTGGACCTGATATACAGCATATCCCATTCTCGATCTAGAGAAGAAAGACCTATTCACCATATTTGATATTTCTTTTAGATTGATTTTTATTTTATTTACGCTGCATTTTCTATGTACTGAAATAGGGAATTATATTCCTTTCCAAGACAATTTATGTGGTAGGAAATTTCATAATCGAACAAGGTAAAAAAAAAAATGTTTAATCTGGAAGGTCATGTATTACCTTTGATATTTAAATTTCTGTGGATTTTAGTATATAGAAGATTATGAATTGTCCGTTTATAGAATCAGAGAAAATATGTAAAGCGATTAAGGAAAATATTACCTTGAAAAGTTCTTATTTATGAAAAAATGCGATTTAAAAATTCAGGATTAAATCTGAGGATCTGGCTCTTCATCGTTGCAGAATGCGAGTTTCAGCTCTGTATTCGCTAGTTAGGTTCACATCTCTTCCACATAGTTCCTTGATTCTACGTTCTTTGGCAACATTGGAATGATCATGTGTGCATCCCTTTGTTCTTTGTCTCTTTTGGGGAGGGGATGGAGTAGCCTTGTCAGTTTCCAAGCTTGCACGCTGATCCCAGGTTTAGCCGCAAGGTTTGTCAACCTCTCACAGCGGGCCCTCACAACCATGCGCCGTGTGTCACAAAATCATATTTGGAAAATGAGAGAAACATAGTATGAATCTTACTGTTTGTATGAGAAGAACAGAAGAGAAGAAAAACATATTGTACAGAATGTGGAAGACAGGAGTAAAAATCTTAAAATCTCAGAAACGTGGATAGAGGAGCTCAGGAGGTCCAGAAACATAGACAATAGTCTCACTGTGCAAAGAAGATGGATATTTAATTAGTACATACTTAAATATTACAAACAATAGACTTATTGAAGAAAAGACCCTCTATTTGTGGCATCAATAGATTTCCAGAAAGCTTTTGACTCTGCGGAAAGAGGAAACTTGTCGAAGTAATAATGAAATATAGACAACATGTAGAGGTAATAAATGCTATCGCAAAGATGTGTACAAATGATGCAGCAACTCTGTGCCGCTATAATAAAGAACAAGAGGAATTTGGTGTAATAAATGGCATAAGGCAAGGAGTGGGATGAGTCAACCATATTCTCCCACTTATTTTAGTAACTTGCCTGACCATTGAAAATCGAGAAGACGCAACGTTAGGAATTACGAGAAGAAATTGTAAGACTCGTGACGTTCTTCTATGCAGATGACTCGCTGAACCAAAGCCACTCTTTGGAGGAAATACTTTAAGCCACCAAAATTTTTATGAGAACAGATATGGTCAACAAATAAACATAGATAAAAGTAAAATATTAGTATTCAGTGGTTGACATAGCTGAGGTAGATAACCTTTTGGGTTATCTGAAAGGATCTGGTTATTTTAATGAGATATGATTTCAGTATATTTAATAAAGATTTTAGTCGCATTCTTATACTAAGTATATATTTTGAATATAAAAGTTTAATATATACTTATTTTTGTTGGTTCTATCTAATATCATTCTTCATTTTTACATTCATATTTTAACACTGAATTTTACTAGTATGTCATCATTCACCTATTCATTATCAATCATATCATTAATTTATATATTTCACCTTCATTACGGCGCTGAATAATCCTGATGGGTTCCGGCGCTTGATCTTCAAGACCTAAATTTCATAATCAATCAATCAATCAATATGGCAAATATGATGTAGAGGACATGCAACAAATGGAAGGAATAAGATTAGTCAAGCACATAAGATATCTAAGTGGTACAATTGATGCCCTCGAAAGACTGATTAAGAGAACAACTGGAAAGGGCTAAGATCGAGGCAAAACAGCAAACATGGAACTTAGTCGTAAGTAAAAGTTATGATGAGGTAATGACAGGGAAGTTGTATTGGAAGGGAATAGCAACGCCAACTTTTATGTTTGTCACGGAAATAATGAAGGTGAACAAAAAGTCAGACAGACAAACAGACAGAACTAAATGAGTGGCAGGAGTTAACTTAGAACAGCAAGAAATTAAATTAAAGAGTAGTTGAGGGGACCAAATTTAAATTCTAGCTAGGTTAAGTAAAACTGAGCAGATTAAAGCAAACGAATGAAAATGATTGATGAAAATGGAACAAAAAAGGCCGGGGAAGGAAGAAATTAATGAGTAGCTAACACTAAGATCTATAGGAAATTTGAGGAAAGCATAAGAGAAGAAACTTGATATGAAAACGCCGAAAAGAAAATGGTGATTAGTAGAACTAGAATAAAACACATTAGAGACAAGTGAAAGGAAAAACTTTAAATAGGAAGAAACTAAATGTAAGAGCTAACAAAAATTTACAGAAGGTGAAATGAAATAGGTTATGTGAGCTGTGTAGAAAGGCTATTGGCACTACAGTACAATTGTTTAGCTGTCGAGAACTGAAAGAATGCAGCGTGTTAGCAGAATATACAGTATAAGGCAGGCATTGCTGTTCATGAAGAAGGTAACTGACGATGATGATCTCTAAACGGATTGCAGCACTTAGCAGCTACGCCAGTATGTGCCCACGACCAAAGAAATGTGGAGAGAGCGACGAGGAGCCAGAAACCATGAAGTGAAAAGGGAAGGATATTCCAAATGGAAACAGAAAGTATTGATACTAGTAAAAGGGGCATAGGAAGACATGAAGAATAAGGAAGCTAAGGGGTATGAAGGACATAAGCAGACGTGGAAAAATGGGAATCCATAAACATGCTAAGAGGGAAGAGTATTTCAGAAAAGAAATGGATTAAAATATGTTCTCGTTATATATTTTAATCCAAGAGATGAGGAAGAAAATCTAAAATTGGATCTATTAAACTTCTGGAAGACAATATACCAGAACACAGAAAACAAAATCAAAGAAATGTGGAATGAAATATTATGAAAAATTATGGCCTAAAAGTAACCATGGGGAGATGCTGCTACAATGAAATTTAATAGGCATAAAACAAAATGAGTACCGTGTGTTCTTCTTCTACAGTACGGTGCAAGAGCTTATTGACCTAACATTAACGTAGCTGAACTCCCCAAAGGAATTCCTGTGGCCGAATGTGAATTGAACCAAAACCATTGTGTAAGATGAAATCAGATGTAACAGCAAATCCCAGATAGGTAAAGCGGATACTCTTAGGATTGTGTTTGCAAAGGCTCATACTTAATAATAAACAAACAGATTGTCCTAATATGTGAAAGGCTAGTGTCACAAGGGACAATGTGTTGAAGTCTAAAAAAAAAGTCCTCAAACCAGATATATTATAAACCTCTGTTAATGATTTTAAGTCAAAAACACCAATATATGTATATCTTTTACAGGGGGCATGAAGACCAAAACAAACTCATTGAAAATATATGGAAAATAGTTGAACTACAATCAGGTTTTACTATACAAAGAAGAGGGATAGATAGAGTGTATGTAGTAACATTACATTCAAGAGACATATAGAGGAGAAGGCGTCTTGTTAGTTAAGTCAATAGGTTTCCAGTAAGGTTTTTATTCTGTGGACGGAAGAGTACACACTGAGCATACTGAGGTCGTAATGAAATGAAGATTATACGTAAAGGTAAATCAGTGCAGTTGCAAAGATACGCAAGTACAACCACATAATGCCTAAGCAATACAGAGCGTAAAAATGCATAATACAGTGATGCAATGGATTAGCCATATTCTTTTGACAGGTAATATATCTTGTCATAAAAAAAGCTGATTCTAAGAACTATATGGCACTGTTCTATACAGGACTGATCCTAGGTCATTCTTGAGAGCAAACAGTAGGAGCCATAAAAATTAATACGACGATAACTTAGTATGGCTTAAATACAAAAACCAAGATAAAAATGTTATATATTAACATTCGAAAATTGGTACATTACAGATGATGTACAGTGGAAGACACCCAATCCACTGAGGGAATAAAACAGTAAAACATATGAAATAACAATGAAATACGGTAAGTATTTTGAAAGCACTTCAGAAAACACTTGGAGAGAGCCAGTATTAAGTCAAAGCAGTGACAAATACAGAAAATTTCGTCATTTGAAAGCTGTTTTGGAAAGAAATAGCAACGTCAACATTTAAAAATACCTCTAGAAAGATGAAGCTAAACTTAAGAGAGATGAGTTGCAAAAATATCGATAACTAAGTTTATGGAACAATACCAAAAGCACTAAGAAATACTACAGCACACTGTGCTCTAAGATTTGTGATAAGGCTTCACCCAGCTATTCAACGGATATGAGAAACAAGTTGCTCTACGTAAAGAACACTGAACAGCAATAGGAACAGTAGCCTATCCTCCATAAGATAACTTTAAGTTAATATGAAACCAAGAAAGGACTTTGCATTATGGTTTAAGAAAAAAAAACGAAAAAGGAAAGACAAATTAATGAAAAGCCAACGATGAATTTTGATAGGAAATTTAAGAAGGGCATCAGAGAAAAACTTGATATTATAAAAACCAAAGCTTTTAAGCTATACTAAACACGCTGGAGCTAGATGATAGGAAAAGGTTAAATGGGGGAGCAACTAATGTATAGAAATTAACATCTGGACCATTTTCTATTTCATCGCCCAACATAATATGATATTATGCAGATTCACTTTCCTGCAGCAGCTATGCCGAGAAAATGAATATGAATATGAAATTATAGACAGACAATACCTTACTTTCCAGAGATCCGTTTGAAGAGAGGAATTAAATAACAGCATGTCATCATGCCATAATGAAATAAACTCAAGAAGCACATTCATAAGCAAACTAAAACGCTTGAGGGAGGAGTTTCATACGGAATGTCCTGCTGCTACTACTACTACTACTACTACTACTAATGCCCCGACACCATCGCAACCACACGAACGTCAGCCTCGACTCAAATTCAACGTATTTTAAAGGTAATTATGTTATTTTTTGGGGGAGAAAATTTGCAAGTGATTGTTGTAGGGCCGATGGCGGTTTTCACTGCCCGGCCTGTTTCGTAGAGAGCAATCTAAATTCCTTGACAGCTGCATGATTCAGGGTGACATATTAAATGTTTAGCCAATACCCTGATATTTTGCTTGCTGGCCACATAGACCACCGTGAACTTTAGCCTCTGAGGGTAAAATGTTACATTAAAACTTTGTCACAATTTGGCCTTTTCAGTCAGTCATTTTCGTGTGTTACAAAGTGTGCCCCGAATGATTCTGGCCTTCGTTTCCTTACCTACTGACTGTTTCCTTACCTACTGACTGTTTCCTTAGCTACTGACTGTTTCCTTACCTACTGACTGACCTTCTCAACACCGAAGCTAACTTACCGGGTAGAGCTAAGCAAGAGCTTCGCATGGGGTATTACTCTGGAAATAGATTTTTCCTATAGCCTGGTATTTTGGTTGCTTATCAAGAATTTACTGTTATTTTTTGTCGGTCGACTGTAATTAACCTGTAATTAACCTCAGAAGTTGTATGCTGGCCAACCCGAGGATAATGTTTTTTTCCGGTCCAAACATTCCTACTCTATTTTTTATTATATATATCTTTCGAATCTTCATAAAAAATTAAGGAATGCCTACAGCTACCGTCTGCCAATTTTCTAGACGGTACCCACCACAGATGGCAGTAGGTTTCGACTAGAAAACTGGCGGACGAATACAAACAAGATGGCGCCGGGACAGAAGCTAATATTCACTGTCATTTCTATAACATAAACAGACCTTTCCTATAGAGCCAGGTCCTGACCCAACCAGATCTTACCTACCTAACCTAACATAGGGTGGTGTGCCCTAACCTGGCTGGGGGCTTCACCCCCCCCCCTGGACCCCTCAGAAAGCCAGTTAGCATAAATAAACCTAACCTTTTCTATAATGCCAGGTCCCAGCCTAACCAGATCTGACCTACCTAACCTCAAGTAGGACGGTGTGCCCTGACCTGGCCAGGGGGGCGAACCCCCAGAAAGTCAGTAAAAAGTTTCACCATAAATTGAACAAAACCATACTTACCTTATTCGAAATCAGATTCATCAGAGAATTCGGGCAACTCGATTCTTCTTCTCTTTTGGGCTGGGGCAGCTGGTGGTATCTCTGGGGAAGTTCGTGAATCCAGCCGTGAATCAGAATTAAAATAGTCCCGAAGGACAGATGGGAACGAGAGATGAATGAGCCACTCCGAATAAATATGTGTTTCCTACAATGTCTTGCGTTACACTCCCATTGGAAACTGTCGCCATGTTTCAATAGACTAACAGTGACTTTTTTCCACTGGCCGCAAACACCACTAAAATCACCCAAAAGGCCACTTTTCATTAGAAACACAAGCAATGACCTCTCGTCATTGCATAAAACCGGTAAATCCAGTGTCGTCACTGGATTGGCGACGGCAAATTGTAAATGTGCGGGATGCGACGCGAATGACATCCTGGCAATCTGGGAAAGACTGAGTCAGGTATCGGGGCACGTGGAGTCGCGAGTCACGAGTAGGGTCGGGTTACAGAACTACTTACCTTGGCGGAGTGATTATGGCCTGGGCAGAAGGTGGTGCGCGGCCTGGCCAACTAATCAATAAACAACCCAAAATTAAAAAAATATTCTATATACATAATTGTTCCGACACAGTATACAAACCCTCGGTCCTTTACATTAGGGATTACTTTCAGGCGTAGGCTGGAAATGGCCGTTGAACTTCAAACAAGGTGGTTAGGCAGTTAACTACCGTCTGGGAGGCAAGAGTACCGCCTGCCCGGATGTAAACATTCCAATTTGCCTTCGGCTGTTGTGGAATGTGGACGTTGTTTCTTCGCTCTCTGCCTGACTGCCTTTTTTTAACCTTTTTGGTGGGAAAATTCTTTGTTTTCTTTCTAGCATGAATGTTGATAAGCCTTCTAAACCATCCTATCCCCAGCGTGCGTGTCCAGGGGTAGGAGGCAAGAAATGTAATACCTTTAGGTCTAGCATTGACACAGACCCACACGCCCTCTGCCCATCTTGCAGGGGGCATGTGTGTTCGCGCGACGCTCCTTGTAGCGAGTGTTGTTCCTGGTCTCCCGAGCAATGGAAGAGGTTCGAAGGGAGGAGACACTACCGTCGGAAGCTAGCCAAGGAATCGTCCGAGGGTAACACGCCCCCGACGACTCCAGTGGTGGCTAATGTGTCGGGTTTGTTTCTCCCTCCCTGCAAACTTCCCTTGCTTGCTCCCTCTCCCTCGGGTGAGGACTCCCCCTCCCCTTCCTTGTTCGTTTCATCGGGTGTCGAAGGGAGTTGGGGGAGCGGTTGATCAGGACATCCTCTTGGGGGTCTCTTCTCGTGCTGGGGGGGGGGGGAGTTTTTTCCCCCAGAACGAGCAGAGGCTTCCCAGCCTAACCCGACTTTTTCCTCAGGTTTCGGGATGGATAGCCAGGCATCAGATCTATCCTCGGCCTGGCTACACCTGGGTCTACCTGGCACTCCATCACTGGAGGGCCTAGTATCGCATCTGTCTGGCGCTCCAGTGACAACACATGTGGCAACCACGATCACCACCACGTCTGTTACCATGTCCGGATTTTCCAAGTTACCCGTGTCGGTGGCTTCTCACCTGGACACCCAGGTTTTGGCTGCCCTTACCGCTCACCATCCAATACCGGTGCCTCCTGGGTTCCTGGCCCCGCTTTCACGACCAGGGCCTTCCTACATGGTTATGTCAACGGTGCCGTATGTGACTGTTCCTTCCCTTGTTGCTGACCCTGGCTCAATGATGACTATGATTCCGGCTCCTCGCTTCCCTGTCTCTCGGCCCGACGTACCGTCTGACTCACTCCCCATACCTTCGACCCTGGCTCGGCCCGGCCTGGCTGCTCGCGCGCCACCCGTGCCTTCTTTCCCGACTCCACCTCTGTATGTTCCTGGCTGCTGTGCAGATGTTCCCGCTGCGGTAACTGCTGGCCCGAGCACCGTTTACGCTGCCCTGGTTGCGCCTGCTGCTGTGGCCCCCCTGGCTGCTCCTGCTTCGTCGGCTGCTCCTGCATGGTTTGGGGACTTAAGTACGATCCTGAGGAAGATGGCAAAGAGGAAGTCAAAGAAGAGATCAAGAAAGGTGTCGTCGTCTTCGTCTTCGTCATCATCATCGTCTTCGTCTGCTACTTCTTCTTCCTCTTCTCCTTCTGAGGCTTCCCGGCCGAAGAAGAAGAAGTCTGCCTTTCCCTCCCTAAGAAATCTCGAACTGAGACTTCTAAGGGACTGCCTCCTTCCACAGGGAAGGCAGTAGGATCTCTCGCTGGCTCTTCCCGATCCATGGATCAGGGAACCACTGCTCTGTCCCCGGGTCAGTTGCATCAGGAGCCAAGGGCGTGCAGACCACAGTCTGCACTCCCCCTGCTGTGCCTAAGAAACCTGCTTCTAAGGACAGTGGGTCCACATCATTCACTCGTGCACAAGTCGCCCCAAGTGCCCTGGTTTCCAAGGAGACCCGGGTACCCCAGGCTGATACGGGAGAAACTTCTCGCCGCACAGACCCGGGCGTGAGGCAAGAGAAAGAGTCCAGGCATGTAGGTGCCCCGACTCTTCCTGCTGGTACCCCCGTGAGTGCCAAGCCAGGTTCCCGGGAAAGTGCTTCAGTCCTTCGGGTCCGAACACCTGGAGAAGCAGAGAAGAGGTCCCCTGCTCAGTCTTCCAGAGAGGCTACGGCCTCGAAGAAGACTGGGGCGCGTCTAGAGGACAGCGCGGGCGCTCGACTCCTCCTAGTCCCGGGCAGCATCTGCACGGCCAGCCTGGCTCGGGGAGGCGAGCGCGCGGTTCGGCTCACGCGAGCCGCTCCGCTCTCCTTGGGAGACTGCTTCACCTAGGCGAAAGCACTCTCCTCGACCCGGGCTGCTGTCACCACTGCGGGTTGGTAACCGCTCCCAGCCCACTGCCCCTGTTGGTTCTGCCAGCAAGGCCAGTGGGAGCGCCCAATCCTCCTCACCTCCCCTCTACCTCTTGGGCTCCTTCCAAGGGGCATGAGTCGGACAGGAAGAATTCTGGCGAGTTTTCTCCCCAGAGTTCTACCTCAGGGGCATATGTACCTGGCTTGGTCCTCGGCTCGACCAGGTCTTACGCCCGCGTGGTGCAGGAAGGATCACAGGGGTCTGCTGAGGTCCTGCAGGGAGAGTAAATCGGGAGGACCGCACCCTGGAAGGACTTGAGGTTCCTCTTCCCCAGGATGCGGACACCCCCGAGATACAGAGGACACTTGCAGAGGTTATTACGCTGATTTGTCAGCACAATGACCTTGGGGAATGGACCACGGCCTCAACTGTGGATCGTCCGTTACGCCTCAAATCCTTTTGGGGACCCAAGAAGGAACTCAAGGCTTAGGTGGGGCTGCCATGGTCCACGCTTGCCGAAATGGTCCTCAACCAGGTGAATGGTCTTGTGTCTGGGCAAGACAATTCACTTGGATCGAACCGCTCGGATAAGCTTCTCCTCCCCCACCTCGCCAGAAGTGCTTCTACACTCCAGTTGAGAGGGCATTACTGCCTAAACAGGTTGACCAGAACCTGACACGTCTGGATCCGGGTCTTATGTTGCAGCAGCTTATCTGCAGAGGGCATCTCCACTCTCAGCAAGCTTTCCAGGTAGTCTCCCTGGGAGCCACCGCCATGGCAGCCTTCCAGGCAGTCTCTGCCTTTGGGAGACTGTGCCAGTCTGGGGGTAGGGCCATCTCCTGCCTCGCCCACCAGATGGCAAACCTGTGGTCAAACCTGGTCCTGAAGCGGAGAGACGGCGTTCTCTCTCGCTTCTCCAGGTCTGTAGGACCCGAGTTGGCAGTGACCCTGAGGAATGGACCGTTGCTGGGTTCCGCCTCTCTCTTCCCTAGGGAGTTGGCGGACGCCGTGGTAGACAAGCGCCGGGCCAATGACAGCGACCGGCTTGTCCACCAGGCAGTGGCCAAGACCTCTGGGTCTTCGCATCCCACTGCGGCCAGGCCCTCGGGCCAGGCTGGCACTTCTTGGCCCCTAAGAAGGCCCAGTCTTCGAGGGGATCCCGTGGAAACACCCAGCCTTCTTCTTCCTCTAGAAAGGGTGGGCCTTCCCGCCCCTTTCAGCCCACTTTCCAATCCGGTAAAGGGGGCAAGGGGGAGAAGAAGAAGGGGAAATGCCAGGGGCAGCGTTCCCCCCCAAAAGCTGCCAAAGGTTGTGGGGGGTGCCTGTCGAGCCATTGAGCAACATGGCAGCGACACGGAGCCAAGACCTGGATAGTGGATGTCCTTCGGGAGGGATATCTACTACCCTTCGAGCCTCGGCCTCCCCTCACCTACACTCCGGTCCATCTCCACACGTACATTCAAGGATCTCCAAAGGACACCGCACTACAGCAAGAAGTGAAGCCATGCTGAGCAAGGGTGCTGTGGAAGTCGTGTCGGACCAGTCTTCAGGCTTTTACAGCCGTATCTTTCTCGTAGAGAAAGCATCAGGGGGATTGAGACCGGTCATAGACCTCTCTCCCTTGAACCGTTTCGTTCGCCAGACTCTGTTCACGATGGAAACAGCGCAATCCGTGCTTGCTTACATCAGGGAGAACGACTTCATGCTTACGGTGGACTTGAAGGATGCGTATTTCTAAATACCCATTCATCCGTCCTCTTGCAAGTACCTCCGCTTTGTCCTCGGGGAGACGGTCTACCAATTCAGGGCACTTTGCTTTATGCCCATTCGCATGGGATATGTCTACTGAGGTATCTCAACGACTGGCTGGTCCTGGTGAGCTCCCTCTCACAGTTGCTACAGGACAGGGATTGGCTTCTCGAGTTTTGCTGCAATCTTGGGATCGTGGTGAACCTCGAGAAATCAGATCTCATCCCCAAGCAGAGGATAAAGTACCTGAGCATGCTGATAGACTCGGTGGCAGCGAAAGTCTTTCCCTCGGACTCTTGTATCAGCAGGTTCAAGAGGCAGCACAGCTGTTCCTGTCACGACAGGAGCAGCCAGCTTGGCAATGGCAAGTTGTCATCAGTCACCTGTCGCCGCTGGAGAAGCTAGCACCTCATGGGCGTCTTCACCTGTGGTCTCTACAGTGGAGACAGCCCTTTGTTGGCCGAGTTGGTTGAGCTTCAGACCGTCATTCGATGGGCCGGTTCAGGCTGATGAAGAGTTAGAGGAATTTATTTCTGGTGATAGAAATTCATTTCTCGCTATAATGTGGTTCGATTCACAATAAGCTGTAGGTCCGTTGCTAAGTAACCAATTGGTTCTTAGCCACGTAAAAATAAGTCTAATCCTTCGGGCCAGCCCTAGGAGAGCTGTTAATCAGCTCAGTGGTCTGCAAAAAACTAAGCTATACTTACTTATTTTTACAGTGGAGACTAAAGGAGTATTGGTCCCAGTCCTGAGACCCCCAATCCTTCCTCATTCCTCTTTCCGAGGAGGTGAGGGAGGACCTTCGCTGGTGGATGGACGACAGGAACCTCTTGATAGGAATATCCCTGCATACTCCCCCTCTGGACATGCTGCTGTTCTCAGATGCATTGACTGAGGGATGGGGTGCACACCTGGAGGAGTTGCTGACTTCGGGAGTGTGGCACCGAGACGACAAGCGCCTTCACATCAACATCCTGGAACTCAAGGCAGCCTTCCTGGCTCTCCAAGAGTTCCGGGATTGAGTGATGGGACACTCCGTGGTACTGATGAGCGACAATACCACAGTAGTGGCATACGTCAACAAGCAGGGGGGCCTAGTGTCCCTGCCACTCCACCAGTTGACAATGCAGGTGTGTGAGTGGGCCGTGACTCACTCGGTAGAGCTGTCAGCCAGGTACATTCCAGGCAAGAGGAATGCTGTGGCAGACAAGCTCAGCCGCCAGAATCAAGTGATAGGAACCGAATGGTCCCTTCACTCGGAAGTGACGGAGAGGCTATTCGACCTGTGGGGGTGTCCAGCCATCGACCTGTTCGCCACCCGGCACAACAGAAAACTCCAGGTCTTCTGTTCGGTCGTGCCGGACCCATGGGCCGCTGCGGAGGACGTTCCAGCACCCGTGGGACAACCTCGACGTGTACGCCTTTCCTCTGTTCTGTCTGATTCGCCGAGTGATGATCACTCCGAATCTCAGGATGATTCTGGTGGCACCCAAATGGCCACAGGCCGTTTGGTATCCGGACCTGCTAGCTCTCCTCTCCGAGGCGCCGAGAGAGATCCCCCACTGGCCCAACCTGCTGTGTCAACCCCACGTAGAGCGGTACCACCAGGCAGTGCAGTCCCTGTGTCTTCACGGCTGGAGGTTATCCACCATCTCTTGCGAGCCAGAGGCTTTTCGTGTCGCGCAGCAACAGAGATGGCAGGATACCTTAGACGATCCTCCGCAGCGGTATACCAGGAAAAGTGGTCCGTCTTCTGTGGTTGGTGTCGTCGAAGGGGTATCTCTCCGGTCAGAGCTACTTTTCAGCAGGTTGCAGACTTCCTCGTCTTCCTTCGCCAAGAGAAGCTTCTCTCCGTTTCAGCTGTAAAAGGCTACCGTGCCGCACTTGGCCTAGTCTTACGGCTGAAAGGAGTAGACATCTCTTCTTCCTTCGAGGTCTCTCTACTAATGAGAAGTTTCGAAAGGTCTTGCCCACCCAGGGATCTCAGGCCCCCTGTATGGGATGTGACTCTTGTTCTAAGGAGCCTGACTCATGCACCGTATGAGCCTTTATGAGAGTTGTCAGACAGGGATCTGACCCTCAAGACTGTCTTCCTGCTGGCCCTGGCATCGGCGAAGAGAGTTGGCGAACTACACGGACTTTTCTTCGATGTTAAACACTCGAGGGGATGGGGATCAGTTACGCTCGATTTCGTCCCGGATTTCGTGGCGAAGACTCAGAATCCTTCAGTCCCTGACGCACGGTTCGAGTCCTTCACGATCCCTTCCCTAGAGGACTTTGTAGGTAATGGACCAGACGAGATGCTACTGTGTCCTGTTAGAGTGCTGCGGCGCTATCTGAAGAGGACTCGACGTCTCTGGCCTGAGTGTCGACAACTCTTCATTAGTACTGGCTTGACCAAGAAAGGAGTGTCCAAGAATATCATCTCCTTCTGGCTTCGTGAGATGATAAGGAGAGCGTATTCTGCTGCAGGAGAAGATGACACCAGTACACTTTGTCCGAGAGCTCACGAAGTCCACAGCATTGGTCCGTCCCTCGCATTCCAGAAGAACATGTCGGTTTTGCAGGTGCTGAAGGCAGGCGTTTGGTCCCAACAGACTACCTTCACCTCCTTCTATCTCCGGGATGTTGCTCACAAGTCCTGGACACATTTTCCTTGGGTCCTGTGGTGGCTGCTCAACAAGTTGTGTAGCAACTGGCTCCTGTAACATGACAGGTTGCATCTCGCCTAAGACGTGCGGGTTGTGATTGGGAGCATGAATGTAGAGTGACTGGCTTCTCTTCTTCTCCCCATCCTGGCTCTCTTCCTACGGGCAGGGAGCGGATGTGGTGTTACATGCTGGATCTGGTGGTCGATGCAGGTAAGCACCCAACGGGAGCTGTTCTATTTTCTGTTCAGGTTTATAGAAGCAACCCCACTACCTTCCTCTTGCAAGGGTGGGGGAGGGAGATCATGACTATAAGACAAACCCAATGCTTGTGATTGCCTTTATGTCATCCGACTCCAAGTTCTTCCTAGCCTACTTTGCAAGAACTGATGTTTCCTCTTTCATGCAAAGGGACCCAGAAGTCTGACAACTGATCCCACGTTTCTTACAACACGATCATTTTGCCAGAGGCAGTTTTTCCCTTCCTCGCGCTCTCAACCAGGAAGGGAAGACAAGTTGGTGAACCCCAGTCAGTTCAGGAGGCTCACTCAGATTCCGTCCTCCAACCAGTAAGTCTCCTAATGTAAAGGACCGAGGGTTTGTATATTGTGTCGGAACAAATCACAATTTATTAAAGTAAATTGTATTTTTCCTAACTATACAAATCCGAGGTCCTTTGCATTTTATGCCCACCTCATGCCACCCGTCAATCTGATACCTGGGCCGAAAGGCAAATTGGAATGTTTACATCCGGGCAGGCGGTACTCCCGCCTCCTGGACGGTAGTTAACTGCCTAACCACCTTGTTTGAAGTTCAGCGGCCATTTCCAGCCTACGCCTGAAAGTAATCCCTAATGTAAAGGACCTCCGGGTTTATATAGTTAGGAAATATACAATTTACTTTAAAAATTATGATTTCTTGCAAACTAATATTTATCACAATTAAAAATAAAATAATTGTAAATATTAAGGGTAATTCTAAGCCGTAGTTCCGCGGTGAGCTAGACTGTAGCAACTGACATTTTCCTATGCTATTTTACTTGCTTTTTAAGAATTTAAAGTAATATTTTGTCGGCCAGCTGTAACTAAACTGTAATTGACCTTTGAAGACTACACAACAGGACGGGAGTATCTAGGCCGGCATTCTGAGGCGAGCCCCACCCCCTCCAAAGCTAATATGGCAAAATTGTAACCAGTAAACACCCTAAAAATACCAACCTAATGTACCTAGGGGTGTTTACTGGTTAGAATTTTACCATATTAGCTATGGAGGGGGGCTTTTCGCCCATGGAATGCAGGTCGATCTAACCCGTCATGTAGTCTTCAAGGTCAGTACAGTTTAGTTACAGCCGACCGACAAATATTACTTTAACTTGTAAAGCAAGTAAACTGACAGGAAAATGTCAATTGCCATAGTCTAGCTCACAGCGGAAGTACGGCTTAGAATTACCATATTAAGGATTATTTCTAAGTTACAATTTTGCGAAATGCACTTAGGGACGTTTGAAGGGACATTTGACCCCCAGGGGCTAGTACTAAACATGATGAAATGCATTTGACCCCCCAGGGGCAAGTACTAAACAGGGCGAGACAGTGTCGATTAATCACTGTTTCGCCATGTTTAGTACTAGCCCTCGTGGAATTGGAGTTCGGACTGGAAACAAACTTTTACCCAACCTGGAATGCTATCGAACATGCGCAGTTTTATAGGGGAGTTTTTGGTAAAAGTGGAGTTTCCTTCACCCGGGGGTACGGGAGGCTCTGCCCCCAGCTAAGTAACACAACCTTCTGTTGTAGGTTAGGTTAGGGTATGTTAGGTTAGTATACCTTTTATAATAGGTTTCCATAACTTGTCCCTTCTTAAACACATGGCTCCCTAATGACTTACTCATGCTCAGAACCATTCCATAACAACAACATAGCAGTCCGGTCTTTTTCCCACCAACCCTGGGTGCACGTCTACCCAGACCACCAGTACCGGGCCCAGTACAGGTCTACCAGTACCAGGCCTGGTCTTTCACTAGCGGTACCATGGTACCTCTGCTCCTGGCCTTGTGCATGGGTGCAATGGCTACTCAGGGGTTCTTCGGACCCCCGTTGCACTGGTACTGGTCTAGGTAGCACAGTTGCCATTTCAGTGCGTCTTGCGCTAGATCTAGCGCATTTCTGGACAGTCTAGCACATTTTTTTCCTGTCTGGCGCGGCTGCGCTATTTGACGCCCTCTAGACAGATGTAGTGCTTTTCCAGCTGATAACAAAATATATGTTAAACTGATTGCCTTTCAGAGTCTTTTGCTCTGCTGTTATATTATAGGAGACCGCTCTTTCTCTCTTTTTCCCAAACTATGCTGTAGAGTCGAGGCTACTGTAAGATAAAGTCAAAAGATTGGTTCTGTTCAAGTCAAAAGATTGGTTCTGTTCATGAGAGTACTCATCCTGAACAGATGGCGGTGGGAGGAGAAAGTCGAGAGTTTAATTCAGTGGGAGGAGAAGGAAAGGGATTACTTAGGTGTGGGATTAACGAAGCTTTGTTCCGACACAATATACAAACTGTTGGCCCTTTACATCAGGAATTACTTTCAGCATAGGCTGGAAACGGCCATTGAACTTTCGAACAAGGTGGTTAGGCAGTTAACTACCGTCCATGAGGCGGGAGTACCGCCTGCTCGGATGTAAACATTCCAGTTTGCTTTCAGCCGTCATAGACTGCGGACGTTGTTTTGCTTGCTCTCTGCCTGACTGCTGTTGAGCTTTTCCCGGTGGGAACTTCCTTTTTTCTTTTGATATGAATGTGGATAAGCCCTTGAAGCCCTCCTTTCCCCAGCATGTATATCCTGGGGTGAGAGGGAAAAAGTGTAATTCATGTAGATCTAGTGTTGACGCGGACCCACGCCCTCTGTCCCACCTGCGGGGGACGTGTGTGTTCGTGTGCTTCGCCCTGTGCTGAGTGTTGCTCCTGGTCTGCGAGCAGTGGCTGAAGATTGAGGGGAGGAGACGACACCGTAGGAAGCCCACCAAGGCGTCGTCTGAGGGTAACGCCCCTGACGACTCCCATGGTGGCTGATCCGTCGGGATCGTTTCTCCCTCCTGGCAAGCTTCCCCTTCTTGCTGCCTACTCCCCTTCCCCTTCCTCATTCATTTCATCGGGTGTGGAAGGCCACGGGGGAGTGGTCGCTCAGGGCATCCTCCCTGGGACCTCTCCTGCTCCATTTTTTACCCGACTCTGTCCTCTGGTATAGGGGTGGAAGTGTCTTCTGTTGGCCAGGTACCTGATCTCGCCTCTGCCTGGCTACACCTGGGTCTGCCTGGCGTTCTGTCACTGGAGGGTCTGGTGTCCCATTTGTCTGGCACTCCGGTGACAACCCACGCAGCCACCGCTTCCACCACCAGGAATGTCACCACGTCATCGTTTGGCAAGCTGCCTGTGACAGTCACGCATCGGACACCCAGGTGTTGGCTGCTTCTGCTACACTCCACTCTGTGCCGCTGCCTCCTGGGTTCCTGGCCCCATTATCCTTGCCTGGCCCCTCACACATGGTGACTTCATCGGTGCCCTACCTGACGATGCCTGCTCCTGTTCATGACCCATGCTTGTTCATGACCACGGTTCCAGCTCCTCGCTTCCCTGACTCTTGGCCTGGCCTGGTTTCCCATGCACCACCCGGCCTTCAAACCTGGCTACATCTGGCTTTCCTGGTTCCCGCGCTGCTGCACCTGCCCCGGTAGCTGCAGGTCCAAGCACCGTCTCCGCTACCCGGGTCGCGCCTGCTCCCTTGGCCCCCCTGGTTGCTCCTGCATCTTCTGCTGCTCCTTCTTGGATGGGGAACCTGACTGCCATCCTGAGGAAGATGACAAAGAAGTCGAAGAAGAGATCGAGCAAGGTGTCGTCGTCTTCATCTTCTTCATCGTCGTCGTCTGCTACCTTTTCTTCCTCTTCCTCTTCCGAGGCTCGCCAGCCAAAGAAGAGGAAGCCTGCCTCTCCTCCCAGCCCAAGAAGTCTCGCACCAAGACTTCTAAGGGTCTGCCTCCTTCCACAGGGAAGGCAGTGGGAACTCGTTAGCTCTTCCCAGTTGACGGACCAGGGAACCGTTGCGTTGACCCCCGGGTCAGTCGTATCAGGAGCCGAGGGTGTGCAGACCGCGGTTTGCACTCCCCCCCACGCGCCTAATAAGCCTGCTTCTAAGGCCAGCGGGACTGTGTCGGACACTCGCTGGCAAGTTGCTCCAGTACCCGGTCGAGTACCCCGTCTGGTACGGGAGAAACCTCTCTCCGTGCGACTCAGGCACGGGGAAAGAGTCTGGGCATGCAGGTGTTCAGACTCTTCATGCTGGTGCTTCTTCGAGTATCAGGCCAGGTTCCCGGGAAGGTGCACCAGTCTCTCGGTCCAGACGCCTGGGGAGGTAGAGAAGAGGTCCCCTGCTCAGTCTTCCCAAGAGGTTTCGGCCTCGAGAAGACTGGGCCGTGTCCAGAGGACAGTGTAAGTTTGCGCTGGACTTCTTGGCCACGGTGCTTGGGCTTTTGCCCTAAATATCATACATTCATCCATGCATCTGCTGTGAAGTCTGATTCTAATTGTTTCTTTAATTTCAATCAGTCAATGAACCCAATTTCAACCCCTCTTAACTATTCAAACCTCTCCCTTACCTGGCTCTCACGTTTCCAAACCCAACCCCATGGCCAGTCTTGAGAGAATTGGGTTAATAATGGAGTCTATCGCACAATTAGCATCTTCAGTAAAAGTGCTTATGGGTAAGACAGGTGATTCAGAGCGCCCTGTTGCTCCCAGCGCTAGTGAATTGTTGGTGGAGGAGGTGGTTGTTGTTCCCACTGATTCTCTTAGGCCAAGGTCCCTGGCATACTCCCCAAAACCCCCCAAAACCTAGTAGCCTAAAGGAGGTCGGTGGGGTCTGCCTGTGAGCAGTTGCCCCCCTTGGTTCAGCATGTTGGCATATCCCAGACTGGAACCAAGAACCATTGGAAAGGTCTCTCAGTGGATGTTCATTGTATGTTGTCTAGTTCTGAGGAACTAAGTCCTAGGTGTCAATGGTGCTTCCTGGACAAGGCGACATACCCATGAACCCAGGTCAGTTTCATTCTCGGGCGATTGTGAACACATCTCGCAAGTCCGTCTGTCTCAAACTGTTTGGTGTCCTTTGTCTCATTGCGCTTTATTTGTGGCGTCTCTCCTTGGTGAAGTACTCAATTTCCTGTTTGTTAATCTAGCTAGCGTAGCTCTGTGAATTGGTAGCTATGTCGGATTCCAGTTTCTCGGGATCCAGGGTTTGCGCAGGGAATTTGTGCTCCGCCAAGCTGGTTAAACTTAAGTACGACCGCCATCCTCTGTGTACAGCATGTAGGGGTCAAGAGTGCATTCCATCATCCTTCTGCATGGGACAGTCCACAGGCCTTCTCTCCTGAGTGCCCAACTGCTGAGCACCCTCACCTGGCCCCTCAGTGCCCAGCGAACTCTCTCAGGAGCCCTCCTCTGAGCGCCTAACACCTGCTTCCAAACGTATTGCTTCTCTTCAGTTGCCTTCGCATTTAGTTCAAGACGAACCTTTGTTGGTTCCCATTAAGCAGCAGTTTCCTGAGATTGTGAGCTTGCTAAAGAAAGCTCCCTCTGCTTCCAAGATATTTATTAGCAAATTTTCCCAACTTTTTCACCCCAGCTGCTGTCCAGGTCTTGCTGGTGCTTTCTTCGTATTCCAAGGAGGCTCTTAAAGAAACTGAAGATTGGTTTTCAGCCTAAAGGAAGCAAGGAAAAGCTTCCTTCACCTTTCCTCCCTCATGCCTTGTTCGAAGGAGATTTTTGTCTTATGTCACCGGGGAAGCTTCTTCTTAGGGAGTCACTGTCTCCTCCCAAGAGGACTTCTCTGGTCTCATCGCTTCTTCTTGAATTCCTGCATTTTTGTCAATGAAGATGTTTTCGTCAGCAGAAATAGACCACCTTGTCAAAGATTTGTTCAAGGTGTTCAAAGACTGAAGACTCGAGTTTTTTCATCCGATATCGCCTTGGACTGGCTGGTAGTCCTATCCTGCACAGACATGGGCATTAGGAATGGCTTTTTGGAGCTTGCCTCTTTTTTTCTCTTTGTGTCTTGAAGAAGAGAGAGCTCTGGTGTTCCTTTACAACTAAAGGAGCCACTCAGACACAGAAGTCTGCCCTGTTTTTACCACATCTTAACCATTAACTCCTCTTCCCTCAGGACAAGGTTAGGCAGATTGTATCTGATTTGTAAAAGAAGTTCATGTAGGGTTTGTTGTCATGATCCTCCAAGCGTCCCAAGGATTCAGCCTCTTTTACTCCTACGACGTCCTCTCCACTCCAGCAGCAGCCCTTTCATGGAAGTAGGCCCAGATCACAGTCTAGGACCCGCCCCTATGTCCGTTTCACGACCGGATACATCAAGATGGGCCCATCCAAGACAGTGCCAAAAAAAGTGAGATGGAAGTCCTTCATACACCGGTAGGAGCCAGACTTCTACAGTTTTGGGAGAAATGGTGATCAGAGGAGCAGAGCTGTGGGTCATCAAGGTTCTAAAGGAGGCTATGTCATCCTGTTCCTAGAGAGCCCCCCATTAGTCACGTCTCACATCACATTGTCAGCTTACTCGAAAGGCTCAGAAAGACATTCGGCCCTTTTGGAGGAGATGTCCTCCCTCATCCAAAAGAGAGCCATAGAGTAGGTAGAGAACACCAACACAGAGGGCTTCTACAACCGTCTCTTTGTGGTTCCGAAAGCTTCGGGTAGCTGGAGGTCAGTTCTAGATGTAAGTGCCCTCTATCGATTTGTCCTGAAGACAAAATTCAAGACGGAGGTAAGCCATTCAGTCCTCTCATCCATTCACCGGGGTGACTGGATGATATCCTTGTATATGCTGGTCACATACTTCCACATCCCGATCCATCCAGACTCCAGGAAGTATCAAAGGTTCATCTTTCAGGACAGAGTATTTCAGTTTCGGGCCTTTTGCTATGGCTTTTCTGCAGTCCCTCAGGTGTTCACTTGAGTCCTCGCTCCTCTCGCAGATGGCTCCATCTAATAGGGATAAACATCAGTCTGTATCTGGATGGCTGGATGCTTCGGTCCCTGTCAAAGGGAAAGTGTATGAAGGATATTTACAAGATTGTTCTCTCTATCCAGGAATTGGGTATTCTCATCAATCTCCAAAGGTCCCAGTTGACCCGTCACAAGAGATTATCTATTTTGGGATTGCTCTCAACCCTCTGACTTTTCGGGCTTTTCTGTCACCCAAGAGAATTTCCGGCTGCCTTTAGATGGTCGGCAGCTTTATAACCCTCCCATCCTGCTTACTCAGTAGTGGATGAGCTTTCTGGGGACTCTAGCTTCCATCGAGTTGTTTGTCAAGCTGGGCAAATTGCACATGAGAGTTCTTCAATTCTCACTAAAGGCCAACTGGGACAGGAAAACACAACTGGACTCCTACATTTTTTTTTTATCACCCTGGAGATCAAATCAGACCTGCAGTGGTGGCTGTCCGAAGAAAGACCATCAGAAGGGAAGTCCCTTCATCCTCTGAGCCCCGACCTAGGCTTGTATTCAGACGCCTCAGATTTAGGATGCAGAGCCCTACTGGGGAATCAGGTTTCTGGTACGTGGACACCAGTGCAACAAAGTCTGCATACAAATGTCAGAGAAATGAAGGCTGCTCACCTAGGCCTTCAGTATTTCTCAGACATGGTCCGCAACAAGACGGTGGTAGTGTATGCAGACAATACCATGGCCTTAGCCTATTTCCAGAAACAGGGAGGCACTCATTCCTTATCTCTCTCTACCAGGCAGCAAGAGATCTTCTCCTGTAGGCAGATCAAAATCAAGTGACTCTAGTCACCTGGTTTACTCAGGGGAAATTAAATGTTCTGGCAGAAGAGCTGAGCTGTCAGAAGCAGGTCCTTCCCACTGAATGGATCCTGGATCCCCTGGTCTGCCTGGATCTTTGGAAACTATGGGACAGACCAACATTAATTAGACCTGTTTGCCACCTCCAGGAAACATCGCTTTCCTCTCTTTTGCTCTCCAACTGTGGACCCCCTTGCATCGGCAACAGACACCATGTTGCAAGACTGGTCCAATCTGGATCTTTACGCCGTCCCACCTTTCAGCATGGTCAGGGAGGTGATAAATTTCAGACTCATCACAACATAACTATGACCCTCATAGCCCCGTTTTGGCCTCTAAAGTAGTTCCCAGACCATCTATGGTTGTTGGTGGATTTCCAAGACTTCTTCCCCAAACAAACTCATTTACTCAAACATCTCTACTTCTGGAGGCACCACCAAGGGCTATCCACTCTTCCTCTGATAGTCTTCAGACTGTCTGCAAGCTTGTCAGAGCGAAAGGTTTTTCAAGGGGAGCTGCAGAGTCTAATGCACATTGCAGGCGTAACTCTTCCAGCCTCTTCTGCCAGGCTAAGTGGGAAGTCTTCTGTTGATGGTGCATCAACCATAATGTCTCTTCTTCTGAGACATCTATAACTCAGATTGCTGATTTCCTCTTATGTCTGAGGAGCTCTAGAAATTTGTCTTCTTAATAATTTAATGAGCATTCTTGGGTCCGAGGAAGAAGAGAGTATACTTTGCCCTGTCAGAGCTCTGAGGTGTTACCTGAACAGGACTGAGAAGATCAGAGGTACATCCAGTAACCTCTGGTATTCAGTTAAGAACCTGTCTCATCCTCCAACTAAGAACACATTGTTGTTCTTCCTAAGGGACTTAATTTGTTAGGTACATTCATGGATTCAAGAGGACATTTTGCCTACTTTTAAAGTGAAAGCTCATGATGTCAGAGCTGTCTCTTTAGCTTTCAGGCACATTATGTCTCTATCTTCCATCCTCCAGTTGACCTACTGGAAGTGTAAGTCTATTTTCGCATCTCACTATTTAAAGGAAATGGAAACTGTTCGATAATTGCAATACCTTGGGACCGTTATCTATAGCTGGCACGGTATTGGGGAGTGATTCATAGGAATCTTTTGAGGAAATTTGCAGTGTTGGAAGTACCCACTTTCTTAGTGGATGGCAGTCTTAGTGTATGTGTTTTCAGAGTAGTTGACAGAGTTGTTTGGTTGTTTTTAATTTGGTACTGCACCCAGGGCAAGGCACTTTTATATGCTTTGCTAGCCGTCAGGCCTATCCTCAGCTACAAAGCTCCCAGTCAAGTAGGGGCGACCGTGGCTCAACCGCCACGCCACTACAGGTTAAAACGAGCACCATCCATAGGCAGTATCCTGGAGTAGCTCTCTTACCAGATAGGTAAACACCAAGCATTGTATCACTTCTAGTCAAATTTTCCATTTCAAAGTCATTACCATGCTTTAATGTTTTGGAGTAGAATATGTCCATATATCCCACCTCCATTCAATGTGGGATTCAGCTATGTAATTACTTGGTAGGTTACTTATAAATGATATTTTAAAATCTGACTTACCTGGTAGTTATATATATAGCATAAGTCCCTGACAGAATTTCAAAACTTGGTTACTTAACTAGTCCCTCTGCCCAGGTACTGTAGAACCATTCCAAAGATCTTCCCTTCCGCATAGTTTTGGTGACATTATGGTTTAAACATCTGACCACTGGTGTTATATCTACCTTAAGTACCTTTGACCATTTCAACTTTTCTCAGATCTTCCCTAGATATTGTCCGATTGCATAATCATTTTGCTCGTTTGTGCCCTGATTTCAGGTATTTTGAATTACACTTTGTTCCTCAGATCTTCCTGTGGATTTGATTTGGATGTAAACCCACCTGGTTTGTTAGATATTGCATTGATTTTCTCAAGTTTTGCTCGTGCAGAGGGCTTTTTTAATATTTTTGGATTTGGTTTTGGATGTCTGGATTTGTTAGATATTGTTTCTATTGTGACCTTTGAAGATAAGGGTGGATGGATCTTCCCATCTTTTTGAAAATGCATGTCTGAAAATTTGCTCTCCTCAGTTAAAGAATGTGTGATGAATGTTTTGGATTTACCAGTATGAAGAAAAATTTTCAAGTGACATGATGGTCATACTGATATGTTTGTTAAAATGCAGAGACCAAAAATTAAATCTCAAGATAAGATGATGAGATGAATGTTTTGGAATTTATCTCCTGATTGGATGGATTACTTCAATCCCCAGTCAGTGAATAATCCCAGATTACCCCAGAAAAAGATACTTCAACATCTAGAACCAAGCCTTCAAGGAAAATCATGTGAATTTAAGATTCCTTGGTTTGGTAGAATTCATACTTATGACTACAGTCCCAGACAAGATTTTAACATAATGTCAGAATCTGACCTTTCCAGGCCATGATGAACAATATATCTCAACCATACCTGGAAGGTAGCATCAATCCTGTTGAGACAGGAGATAATCTGAATTTGTTTCAAGCTCAAGACCAAACATGATGGGACAACAATGCAAAAATCTAAAATGATATCATTAGCAACAGTCATTTCATCCCTAAATTTAAAAAAAAGATCCTAGTGATTTCAGGAGCCTCTTTTGCAATGAGGAAAGGCCAACCTTTTAGAGTTGTTTCTTTTAACGTTTGGAATGCAACATCACTTATGGTCTTTTCTCTAATATCCTCAAGTCTCTCATTTGTCACAGCAACATGTTCTGTCATCACGGACATTACTAACCTTTTCAAATAATGCAATTACATCAGATTTATCAGTGGATGAAAATGTATTCGACAAAAATCGTGGCTACTCAGTGCTTCTGCTATTTGACACATTTTACTACCTGGTTTATACTTGACACTCAAAATTAAACTTCTGCAGCTGCAATAAAATGCTTTGTAACCTTTGCTCATTTCAGTAAGGGTTCCTTAAAAATACTTTCCAAAGGTTTGTGGTCAGTTTCTTCAATAATGTCTTTGCCATAAAGATATTGGTCAAAATGTAACTTCATTTCCAACAATGTGATCGAAAAATGAATCTTTTTCTATTTGTGCATATCGCTGTTCTGTTTCAGTTAACGATTTAGAAGCATAGGCCACTGGGTGACCGTTTTGCATTAGGACAGCACAGCTAATCCTGACATTGAAGCATCACACTGTAGAAAGACACATTACAATTACTGTCAAAATGATTTCAAACAAGGAGCTTCAACAATTAGTTTCTTAATCTTGGAGAATGCTTCATCATGAGAAGAGTTCCACTTAGTTTTACACTGTTTAGCATAATGATTTCCTCTCTTACATGAAACACACACTTGACCATATGCTGGACACAGCCTAATTTTATGGGTTCTGTCACAATATCTGCAATTTTTATAGACTTATTTCGAGGATTTGTATACTTACAATTCTTGTTCCCAACGAGATTGGACTTCCTCTTCTTCAGTATTGTGATACTTTGCCAGATGCTGCTTTTTTGAACTCAGCATTTCATAGTTTTGATATCAAAAATTCTCAGCCCTTTCTAAAGTAAGGAAGTGGTTTTGTATCCATCTGTACATGATCAGTAATTTCTCCCTAGCCTTATCACCATGTAAATTAAGGACGAATTGAAATTTTGATCATTTCTTCTTCATTATCATAATTACAAGTTTTGCATAAAATTCTTAACTGAGTTATGAATTGGTCACAACTTTCATTAGATTCTTGTTTTTTTTTTGAAAATTTATATCTCTCCGTAATTATATTTGATCTGGGACTGCATTCTGCATCAAATTTCTTCAAAACCTTATCTATCTTACATTTATCTCCATCTTGATCCCAAGACAATATATTAAATTTCTGAATGGATAACTCTCCTAGACATGCAAGAAAGTTGCTACCCTTTGTCTGTCAGCTTTTCCTTGTCTAAGCCAAACTAATTTCAAGATTAGAATTAAATTTCTTCCATTTGAAAGGGCTACATTAGTACTTGCACTAAAGTCTTCCCGAGGACTCTTCTGGGGTTAATCTGTTATTCATCTTTATGGGCCACAAAACTACCTTAATTGTGATGAAAAGAAAACTTGAACCCATTAGGAAAAAAGGAATGTCAGCTAACGGCTTAGCCTTTAACTCAACAAACTGGTCCGGTAACTTGTAAGTCGTCACTTACCCTCACTTCTTCCTTAATCCAGCTTATATGTAGATAAGAACCACTCCTGACACCATGTTACGGGTTCTTAATGAGTCATAAGCTGAGGGTAGTTGTCACTCTCAATTCTTTTTCAAGACCAAGACATTAAGATAAAGAGATTTCTATGATAATAAGACTACTATACAGATGCTCTGTTGTCAGTCTTCTTGCAAAGACAGGGTCGGAGAATGGTACTGTGTCATAGTTGACACGGTGGGCTATGAAGAATTACTACTGATAATTTTTTACCCTGCAGGGAATTAGGGCGGCCTGTCCTACCTGCTATTAAATGATATTCCTTGTGTGTGGGTCTTAACTGATGAGGCCAGGTGATGTCTTCCCACTGAGGCAATTGAAGTGCTGATTTCCATTTTAGTGGTAAGGGAGATGGTATTGAAGAAAATCCCTGGTACTCATTCGTTTCTTTATTACTCATTACATCATGCCAAATTTCTCCCAGGCTTAGTCTCCTGGACTTGGTTAATTTATCATAGTCTTCAGAACTCCTGGACTAGATCCAATTTACATACTCTTCAGGACTCCTGGACTTTGTACAAAAGAGGTCCCTTGCAAAAAACGCAATAGAGAAAATACAAAATCTTCCAGTTTCGATAGATAATAACTTGGTTCCCAAGAGCTTAATAATTTGGTAAATTAGCCAAAATGAAGGGTGGACCAGTTGACATCCTTTTCACACCAACAGCGTTCTCATCCCTTACATCTTATTTTTTAGTGTTACCAATATGCAGACGAAAGATTCAGGACAGCGCTCCCATACTCAGAGCGAAAGAAAAACAAAATAAGGGACTGGCTACACTGCTATGCATTCGATGTCCACAGCAAAAATGAAAACACTTTATAGTCACAATCACTCTTACTGTAATGTAAAGATATTAGAGGAGGATGATGAATCAATTCCTAAATAAATCACTAAATAATTAAAGGCATATTTTTCCCATTACAAAGCTTTTCCCTCGGGGAAGAATTGATTCATGTCCACTCTAATATCAAAGACAACTTTTCCTAATGGAACCAAACAGCTCCTTAGATGGGTCTGCGAGTGTGGAAAACAGGTCTTGTACAGTAGAAACAAGCAACGATCTCAACTAGAGACTAAAGGGGCTCTCGCAACAACATGAAACAAGGATATACTTGAGTACTAAATGGGGACACTACCCTATAGGTGTGCATTCAATACAGCTTTCCTAATAGCTTTGTCTAGCCTAATACTGGGGTTGGATTGACTCCACTTACACAGGATGTCACATCACTCTGCAACAAAAGAGTTCTCCACATATGAGGACAGAATTTACTCCTATTTAGGCGTCCTAATGATTATCAGACTCACCAGAGCTCTTGGCTAGAAACGACTCTAAACTTGAATCTCAAAGGGGTTTGGAAAGTGGTGTACTCTATCCTCTAAGATGTACCAAACCAGTACTACAAGAGCAAAACTCTGACAATTTCCTATATGACAAGACCCATAAGACCACAATTGCATTCCCAACCAGGGCACTATGTGAAAACTTGTACTAAATGTTTTACATTATTTCTTTGTTCACAACCTCAAAACTATAAAGTTTTCACATTACTGGCCATTGCGAACAGAAAAAAAATATACTCATCAACCTTAAACTAAGCTAAAAGAGAACACACAAAACATACAAAATCACAATACTGTACACCATCACTAATATTAGAAAATGTGAGTCTCTACTACACTGGGGGAAAACAAAGTCTCTCCCCAAGGAGCAAAAGTCCATGTACATCACCACACAAAGTCTATATCTCTTCAATGAGACATGAGGGAGGCACAATATTCCTGGTACCTCTTGTAATGAACTCCTTCAGTTACTATATCAGGCACATTTTCAGAGTGCTCTTTCATGTTAACTAACCATTCTTCATCACCGTGGAATGGCTTTAGTTTATTAGCAGCTTGTTCTACGATTGTATCGTCAAACAAATTTTTCAACACATAAGTGGATCCATCTCGCACAACTTCTATCACTCTATAGGGTCCGAGCCACTTAACATTTAATTTTCGACTAGTACCAGGTATTTGAGTCTCATTTGATTATCTCATGAACTTTGGCGATATCAGAATCACTCACTTCATCATCAATTGATGGCAATGTAGTTATTATTTGTGTAGCAGGTCTCCTGCTAAAGAAGACATAATGTGACTGTTCACCTGTTGTTGCGTGGACAGCATAATTAAGGACCCGTTGGGTCTCGCCTAAATAGGTTGGCCACTGATAAGGATGACCCTGACACATGACATTCAACAGGGTCTTCATAGTCCTATCATTCTTTCTGATATGCTGTTACCTTCAGGATGGTACGGGTGTGATGAAACCAGTGTTTATGTTGTGCTTTTGGCAAAGATCTCTAAACTGCTGTGATGTGAATTCAGTACCATTGTCAAGAATTACACACCCTGGAATTCCAAAATCATTTAAATATTTCTGAAAATTCTTACTGAACACTTCTGTAGTCTTATTCCTCAGTGGGTAAAACTTCACAAAGCGTGAATAATGATCAATCACTGTAAGAACGTAACGGTACCCGTTTGCACCAGACATCATATCTGTCAAATCAATACTGATACGCTCCAAGGGTTTATGTACTGGTGGGAGTTCTTGGAATTTCTGCTGTAAGGATGAACTGTCTTTATGAACCTGACATGTAATGCATTCTTTAACAAACTTAACCACATCAGATCTAAGTGAAGGTCAATAGAAGTAAGTCTCCAGAGCATCAATAGTTTTCCTTCTCCCTAAATGACTAGCAACAGACTCATGACCAAACTTCAAAGCGGCTTTCCTAAGCTCCTGCAGAACCACAAGTCTTAACTGAATACTATTGTCATGCTTGTCAGCACTCAGATATAACAAGCCTTCATACAGCATAAACTGATGGATGAACGCTCTGGGAAACTTCTTCCTAGGCAGTTTTCCTCCTTCTAAGTATGCAATCAATTCACCCCATCTTGTTTCACCTACCTGCTTAGCCATGTATTCTTCCTTACTCAACCCAAGATAATTGTCTTGATTATTGTGAAAGATTGCCCTAACTGGCCTACTTAACTGATCAGCTACCTCATTGTGCTTTCCTGGCCTATACACAACTTTGAAGCGATAATCCTGCATTTCAATAATCCATCTATTCATCCTAGGTGACTTTGTCTTTCTTTTGAATACTGACGCAAGAGGTTGATGGTCTGTGTGGATTGTAAACATGGTACCCCAAAGGAAATGATGAAACCGCCTACATGCTAACACAATAGCCAAGGCTTCCCTATCAGTAGTAGAATATCTCTGTCCTACAGGCTTCAATTTCTTTGAAAAGTATCCAACAGGTTTCAAAAGGCCATCACTCTCCTGCATCAGCACTGCACCTACATGATCCAGACTAGCATCTGTGAATAGCTGAAAAGGTCTTGTCATGTCTGCTTTTATGAGCAAAGGAGTTGTCATAAGGAGCTGTTTCAACTGCTCAAAACTAGGCTGACACTCTGGTGTCCATGCAAATGGCTCTTTCATTCTTAAGAGATTGGTTAAGGGGACAGCAATTTTAGCAAAATTTTGTATGTGCTTGCGATAAAATCCACACATTCCTAAAATCCTTCTAGTTTCTTTGACATTAGTAGGAGCTTTCATATCTCTGATGGTACTTATGTTGTCAGGACAAGGCTTGCATCCTTCTCTGGATATTATATGGCCAAGAAATTTTATCTCTTCTTGCGCAAACTGACACTTCTTGATGTTTAATTTCACACCTTTTTCACTAAATAATTTGAACAGCTCTTCTAATCTCTCAATTAATTCTTCCAAGCTGGGTGCCCATACTACAATATCATCTAAATAATTCTTTATGTATCCCTTTTTTAGTAATGGAGCCAAGATATTACCTATTACCCTTGAAAATATAGCTGGGCTGCAACTCAAACCAAACGGTAACCTCTTAAACCTATAAACACTCCATCACTAAACGTTGTCAGATCTCTACTATCTTCATCTAATTCTACCTGATAATAAGCGTCTTTTATGTCCAATGAAGCATAAAATTGATTCCCTGATGCTGGCTCAACTAACTCTTCTAACCTAGGCAAAGAATGGATGTCAGTTTGAAGGTGGGTATTGACTTTTCGATAGTCCAAGCACATTCTTTGAGAATTGTCTGTTTCATTATAATGACTTACCAAAACACTGTAAAAGCTTTTATCTCTTAAAATTCGACACGTCCGAGATATAAAATTTCAAACTTTGTTTGGAACGCTGATATAATTGGCGGAGACCTAACCCCACCGGATGCCGGTGGGGGGTGGTGTGGAAGGCGACCTACCCACTGTCCCAGGTCAGTTTCAATCTCGGCGTATTATGAACGCATCTCGCGTCGTCCGTCTGTCTCAAACTGTTTGGTTTCCTTCAGAACTCGTTGCGTTTCTTTCTGGCATATCTCCTTGGTGAAGTACTCAATATCCTGTTTATTAATCTAGCTAGCGTAGCTCTGTGAATTTGGTAGCTATGTCGGATTCCAGTTTCTCTGGATCCAGAGTTTGCGCAGGGAATTTGTGCTCTTCCAAACTGGTCAAACTTAAGTACGACCGCCATTCTTTGTGTATGGCATGTAGGGGTCAGGAGTGTTCCCAGGAGAACACATGTAGTGAGTGTATGGAATGGAGTCAGGAGTTTTGGCAAACGTACAGTTCCCATCAGGTAAAGCTGGTTAAGGATAGGGACAGGAAAGCTTTTAAGCGTAAGGAAGCTAGGCTATCTTCTTCGCTGGTGGCATCGGCGTCATCTACTTTACCGGCTGTTCCTCCCTCCTCTCCTACCCCCTCCTCTACCGCTGCTTTTTCCCCCCCTCATATTCCCCCTCTTCTTCACCAGCTTCCCAGTATGTTTTCCCTAAAGCCAAGCCCAGCCTCGAGGCTGATAAATCAGAATTCGTGCTTTTTAGAAATCAAATGGAAGCGCAAATGAACGGTTTCATGGAGTCGGTCTTAAGTTTAGTGCGTTCGCGCCATAGTCCGAACGTTAGCGCGGGTGATGACGTCAGTGTTAGTGATAACAATGTTGTTGTTCGTGATCGTGTTTCAGGCGAGTCTGCTCATTTTTCTGACTGTTTTGAGCAAAGGCAGCTGTCCCGCTCGCCTTCTGAGGCTAGAAGACAGTCCGGCGCTGGCGAAAAGGTCAGAAATTCTTGCCCACGAGCAGGCTCGTCCTCTAAGGCACAGGAAAGCCTTATCCTGGTGGTGAAAGTAGTAAGCTTGACTCGTCTGCGTCCGAAAAGCGTTGAAAGTGAATCTTCGCAAGCCACAAAGTGTTTCTCCATCTTCTCCATCGATCTCGATCTTCTCGCCATCGCCGACATCACAGGATAGTGTCCCAGGATCTTCGTCAAGACGGTCGTCATCGAAGCAGCACTACCTAAGTTTAAGTTCCTCAGGGGAGAGTAGCAGCAGTTCATCTTCAGTCTCTTCATCTTCCAGCTCTTCAGATCCTCCCCCTCCTCGTCATCGCAAGTGGGATCATGCCTCTCGACCCTTAAAGAGGCAATCTTCGGATAATTCCTGCCCTAGGGTTACTAAACTCTTTAAGAAAAGGACAATTAGCCCTGTACCTGGTTACTCAGGGTGGGGTTCCGATCAAGAAGATACATTTCACACGCTCCCTCCCAGGTCACCTAGGGCAGCCAAGATGCCTAGCCCTCTCCAGAGAGGTCGGCCTCAAGGCCCCGGCCCCTTCCTCCCCCTCCTACACAGGAAGCGTCGGCTCCTTTGGCTTCATCCTCACCTTCCCAGGAGTCTATTCTGCTGGAAGAGAAACTAGAAAAGGTGGTCCGCAGAGTCCTTGGTATTCCTGGGGACAAGAAGCTGTTCCTCCCCAAATCCTGGACGATCTGGGCACGGAACCGATTCTTTCTGGTGAAGAGGAAGGTCCCATTGAATCAGTGCTTTCTTCTCATTACGCTTCTCTACTCAGCTTTCTGCTGCAGTCATACCCTCAACGTTTTCAGCCGACAGCCCCCACCTCCCCGACCTCCATGTTGCGTCTGGGAAAACAATGCCCTACCACTTCCCTTCCCAAATTAGTACTCTCCGTCGCCTCCAAGAAAGCATTAAAAGAAGTAGAGGCTTGGTTGGAAGCTAAGAGATCCTCGGGTAAATTGTTGTTTGCGTACCCTCCTTTAAAGCTGTCGAAAAGGGGGCAAAATTATTACAGCACAGGAACTTCTCCTTCACTGGGCTCTGCAATTTCAGCACAAGGGGACTTTGGCTCCCTTGTGGACCCTTCAAGACGCATCTCCTTTGAGGCGGCCAAGACCTTCTTTTCTGCCCTGGATGTAGAACATTTTTCCAAAAACCTCTACAAGCTCCTAGAGATTGTCAACTTTCTCGATTGGTCAGTGGGAGCTATTTTTAAGCAGGTGGAGCAGGCTAATGTCGCAGAAGACGTCTTGGAGAGAATCACGGGATTCCTTTCCTGCACCGACATTGCTATCCAGGCGAACTTTCCTCCCTCTTCGCCATGGCCACTTTGAAGAAGAGGGAGACTTGATGCTCTTTCTTATCTAAGGCTGTGACTTCTTCGCAGAAGACGGCGTTGATGTTCGCGCCTTTTGACAAGGAGGGCCTTTTCCCAGAAGCAGTAGTGAAAGACATCCTTTCAGCCATGGACAAGAGGGCGTCGTCACACATCCTGTCGGTGTCTTCCAACAAACCGAGGCCTGCTCCCGCTCCTTCGACCAAGGTGGTATCTCCTCTTAACAGACATCCGTTTCGTAACTCCAGGCCCAAACCTTACTCAAGGTCCCGCTCCAACTCCAGGGGTCACAAGTTCTCCTCGAAGCTACAAGGTCGTCCTGCCAGTAAGTAAGAATCCTGTCCTCCATGCGCTGGTGGGGGCCAGACTCAGCCTCTTTTGGGAGGAATGGAGAGACAGAGGTGCAGATCAGTGGGTGGTTCAAGTGCTCCAGCTAGGCTACCACCTTCCATTCGCCCAACCTCCTCCTCCTCTCCACTTCTCCCATTTCCTTGACAGCATACTCAGGAGGCTCAGTCAAGTTTTTGGCCCTAGAGACAGAGGTCCAGTCTCTCTTAGGGAAAACGGTCATTGAAGAAGTACAGGATGTGTCAACCCCAGGTTTCTACAACCGCCTGTTTGTAGTCCCCAAGTCATCAGGGGGTTGGAGGCCAGTTCTCGACGTAAGCGCCCTCAATCTGTACTTAGTGAAAACCAAGTTTTCCATGGAAACGAACCGCTCCGTCCTTCAGGCTCTGACTCGAGGGGATTGGATGGTGACCCTCGACATGGAAGATGCCTATTTCCACATTCCAGTACATCAAGACTCCAGGAGGTATCTTCGGTTTGTTTTCAAGGACAGAGTTTACCAGTTCCGGGCCCTCTGCTTCGGCCTGTCAACAGCCCCACAGGTATTCACCAGGATTCTCGCCCCGATAGGTCATTGGCTCCACCTGGAGGGAGTTTGGATCTCCTTGTACCTCGACGACTGGCTATTCCATTCATCATCAAGGGACCGCTGCATGGAGGACCTTCACAGAACCCTAAGGTTAGCTCGAGACTTAGGGATTCTGATAAACACGGAAAAGTCGAGCTTAATTCCTTCACAGAGGATTCTTTATTTGGGGATGACTCTGGACAGTCTAGCTTTTTGGGCTTTTCTGTCCCCCAAAGGGGTTGCTCTCCTGCCTTCAGACGGTGGAGAAGTTCCTCCTCCTGGACAGTTGCTCCGCCGGCAGTGGATGGCTCTCCTGGGAACTCTGTCGTCAGTGGAACAATTCGTCAAGTTAGGCCGTCTGCACATGAGACCCTTGCAGTTTTTCCTCAGGGACTCTTGGGACAGAAGGACTCAAATGGACTCCACGGTCTTCAACATTGCCCCCGACGTCAAGAGGCATCTTCTGGTGGAAATCACTGAAAGGCTTTCGGAGGGCCTAGATCTTCTCCCAAGACAACCATCTCTACAGATGTTCTCAGACGCGTCCAATGTTGGGTGGGGAGCACATCTAGGCAACCTCAGGACGTCAGAAGTTTGGTCGAACGAACAGAAGAAGCTCCACATCAATATCAAGGAACTGTTGGCCATTCACCTCGCTCTCCAGGACTTTTCGACCCACGTCTCAGGCCAAGCAGTCGCTGTTCACGCCGACAACTCGACGGCTCTTGCTTACATTCGGAAACAGGGAGGTACCCATTCCTTCTCCCTGTTCAAAACGGCGAGGGACCTTCTTCTGTGGGCGGACAGCAACAGAGTGGTCCTGTTCCCTCGGTTTGTGCAGGGAAAGCTGAACGTTCTGGCGGACCAACTCAGCCGTCGGAACCAGACTCTCCCTACGGAGTGGACCCTACACCCACAAGTGTGCCTAGATCTGTGGAATTTGTGGGGCACTCCCATAATAGATCTCTTCGCTACCTCCAAGAACCATCGTCTCCCAGTGTTCTGCTCGCCAGTTCCGGACCCCCTGACTCACTTGGTGGACGCCATGCTCCTAGACTGGACGAACCTGTTTGCCTATGCCTTTCCGCCTTTCGGGCTCATCAGGCAAGTGATAAACAAAGTGAAGTTCCATCAGAGTGTCGAACTAATTCTCGTTGCCCCATTCTGGCCAAGGAAGGAGTGGTTCCCAGACCTGCTAGATCTCCTGATAGACTTCCCAAGGCTTCTTCCTCAAAGGAAGTCTCTTCTCAGACAACCCCACCTAATGAAGTTCCACCAGGGATTGTCCACTCTCGCTCTGACAGGCTTCAGACTGTCAGGAAGCTCATCAGAGCGCGAGGTTTTTCAAGCAAGGCTGCAGAGGCTATTGCGAGGTGCAGAAGGGACTCCTCTAGCAAATTATACCAATCCAAGTGGACAGTCTTCAGGAATTGGTGTAGAAAAAATAGTATCTCCTCTTCTTCAACGTCTATAACTCAACTTGCCGATTTTTTCATTTACTTAAGGGATTCAAGAAAATTGATGCCATCAACCATCAAGGGTTACAGAGCCATGCTGTCCTCCGTCTTCTACCATAAGGGGTTAGACCTGTCAAATAACCGAGACTTGTCAGACCTCCTCAAGTCCTTAGACACAACTAAGACCCCAAAACCTTCCCTTTCCTGGAATTTAGATGTAGTTTTGAGGTGGTTGATGTCTCCAAGGTACGAACCTTTAGAAGATCTTTCTCTTAGAGACCTCACTAAGAAATCCCTTTTTCTGGTTACCTTAGCAACGGCAAAGAGGGTTAGTGAAATACAGGCCATTGACAAGGAAGTGGGTTTTTCACAAGGAAATGCTGTTTGTTCTTTCACCTTGAATTTTCTGGCCAAGAACGAGTCTCCTTCCAACCCGTGGCCTCAGTCCTTTACCATTCAGAACCTCTCCAAAGTGGCTGGCCCTCAAGAATTGGAGGCTTCTTTGTGCCCCATCAGAGCTATCAAGGCTTACTTAGCCAGAACGGCCAACACCAGAGGAAGCTCCTCTAACCTTTGGTGTTCAGTGAAAGACCCAACCAGACCTTTATCAAAAAATGCCCTTGCTTTCTTCGTCAAGGAACACATTTTAGAGGCACACAGACACATTAACGAAGAGGACGCACGCCTAGTCAAGTCCCACATTCACGAAGTGCGCACAATAGCAACTTCAGTGGCTTTCCATCATAATAAATCACTTTCGCAGATCACACAGAACACCTTCTGAAGGTCGAAATCACTGTTTGCGTCTCACTACCTTAGGGAGGTCGAAGTTGAGTATCAGGACCTGTTTGCGTTAGGTCCCGTATCTGTAGCTGGCTTGGTTTTAGGGGGAACACACTAGGGGGGGTAGGTTCTTTATCTTACCTTCCCCTTGTGGTTTTATGGTTGCTGAGTTAAAGTGAAGCTGGGGGTGCTCAGTTCACCTGGAGTACCCTCCATTCTAGTTGAGCTGGTATAGAGAAGGGGGATGTATTTAGCTAGTTTTTTAGGTTAGGCGGTGAGGCCTGTTTTCAGTCTGGTTGCTTTCCAATTGCTCAGGGCAAGAGCAAAGGAAAGTCCCCCCTTGTCTTAGTCAGCGGTGTACTTCCCTGACTACTTGGGTGGTTATGGAGCAGAGTAGCTAGCAGTGCTTACACCCAATGCCTCTGCAGGTAGTGGAGCTTCAACCAGCAGCAGTACCTCCCTGCAAAAGCCCATCTACCAGGTAAGGTGACTCCTGCCTTTTTGTTGGTAGGGATCCATAGGATGCCTATGTTTAGAGTTTGTCCCCTTTATATAATGTGTAACCCTTCGATAACTGATACCTCATCCCCTGCCCTTCCACCTTAAATGTGGAATCAGCTTTTACAGTGTTTTGGTAAGTCATTATAATGAAAATGACATTTTTATGATAAAATGATGTTTCATTATACTTACCAAAACACTGTGACTTAAAGGCCTCCTCCTCCCCACCGCAGGGGGACGTTATCTCAGGTTTTTATATCACTAATTGTGTATGCCGAGATTGAAACTGACCTGGGACAGTGGGTTATGTCTAATTTTCACACCACCCCCACCGGCATCCGGTGGGGACGGATGTCTCCCAGTGCCAATTATATCAGCGTTCCAAACAAAGTTTGAAATTTTATATCTCGGACGTGTCGAATTTTAAGAGATAAAAGCTTTTACAGTGTTTTGGTAAGTATAATGAAACATCATTTTATCATAAGACTGGGACAAAAAATAATTTTAACAGTATTTGGCAAAGTTACTTTTAAATCAAGTGAGTCCATACCTAATAATATAGAGTTCTTCAGAGCTTTTGGTGTGATTATGACTATTTTGGCATTCATTTGTTCCTATGGAAATGCAAACCAGAGAATTTTCCTCAGTGCAATCTGGAATTGGGCAGTGAGACTTTGTAACTAGGCAGTTAACCCTTAAACGCTTAATGGACGTACCATACGTCGACGAAAATTGTCTGTTGGATGTCAAGTGGACGTATCACACATCGACTAAAAATGCTTTGTTTAAATATTTCAATAAAAAATAATTATAGGCCTAGTTTAACGGAAGGTTTCAAATCACGCCGCCTTTCAGGGATGCTGGGAGTTCACGGATCAAGCTGTTGTTTTGTTTATAAGCTTCACCCAGACGCCAGATGTGCAAAGACTCCTCCTTCTCGTGACCAGACAGCATGAGTGTCGGACCGCTTCAAATAGTAGAGCGATTTTTTGATGCATCCGTGCTTTGCAGAACTTTGGCGAGTGTTTGCGTATTTTTGTGCTGCAACAGGACGTTTGCAGAGATGTCTCAAAGCTGTCAGGATCTGTGAAAGGCGATACTGCCTGTCGGTAGTGAGCGTGTGAGACGAAATTTTAGACTGGGATGCTGGAGAAGGACCCAGCAGCCAAAGTGACCCAGCTCAGCGTGTGGTTGTTCGTCTTGTGAACAAAGAAAAAGCATACCAAGGACCACATCCTTGTTTTACGACCCCTAGAAGCATCAGGGTGTCCTGAGGGCATCCGAAAATTTTTAAAAACTTTTTTCCTAAAGAAAATCCTGGCAAAGAGGTTGAGTCACTTGTCGTAATTTTTTCGCCGTTTTATATTATTCGTTACATAAAGTGTTATACATCAAAATGTGCAAATTTTCATGTAGAATACAACATACAAAAATAAATCATTCTTTTAGCTTTTAACAGTTTTGAAATATTTTAATTTAAATCACGATAACTGACAAAATTTTAACATTCGGTCAATTTTGACTTAGACCGAAATGCTTTAAAAACGCAATCGTAAGCCAAAATTCTTACATTCTAGTAACAATCAATCATTTACCTTTATTCTGCAACAAACGGAAAGTCTCCAGCACAATATTTCGATTTATGGTGAATTTTTTAAAAAAACTTTTTTCCTTCGCTCCGCAAAAAATCCTAGCATTTCTTGAGTCACATTGTCGTAATTTTTTCGCCATTTTATATTATTCGTTACATAAAGTGTTATACATCAAAATGTGTGCAATTTCATGTAGAATACAACAAAAGATAAATCATGCTTTTAGCTTTTACCATTTTTGAAATATTTTCATATAAATAACAATAAATAGAAAAAATCAACCTTCGGTCAACTTTAACTCGATCGAAATGCTCGAAAAACGCAATCGTAAGCCAAAATTTTACATTCTAGTAACAATCAATCCTTTACCTGCATTTTGCAACAAACGGAAAGTCTCTGGCACAATATTTCGATTTATGGTGAATTTTTGAAAAACTTTTCCTTCCATCCATTTTCAAGACTCCGCTAAAAATCCTAGCATTTCTTGAGTCACCTTGTCGTAATTTTTTAGGCCATTTTATATTATTCATTACATAAAGTGTTATACATCAAAATGTGCGCAATTTCATGTAGAATACAACTAAAAATAAATCATGCTTTTAGCTTTTACCATTTTTGAAATATTTTCATATAAATAACAATAAATAGAAAAAAATCAACCTTCGGTCAACTTTAACTCGATCCAATTGGTCAAAAAATGCAATTGTAAGCTAAAACACTTACAGTCTAGTAATATTCAATCAATTTCCTTCGTTTTGAAACAATTGGAAAGTCTCTAGCACAATATTTCGATTTATGGTGAATTTTTGAAAAAACTTTTTGTTCCGACACAATATACAAACCCTCGGTCCTTTACATTAGGAGATACTTTCAGGCGTAGGCTGGAAACGGCCGTTAAACTCTTGAACAAGGTGGTTAGGCAGTAACTACCTCCAGGTAGGCGGGGATACCCCTGCCCGGATGTAAACATTCCAGTTTGTTTCGGCCGTCAGCTGTTGCTGACATATTTTTCGCTCTCTCTGCTGACTGTCGTTAAGCTCTTACGGTGGGATCTTTCTGTATTTTTGTTTATATATTGCGTGTGTTTGATATTTGCAATACAAACCCACGATTTGTGATAACCTTGTGTAAGCCGCCGCTCCCTGCCTGTGTCTTGGGTTTGACGCCAAGGGCATAAAGCTGGAGTAAAGCGAGCCAAGTGGTAATGCTTCTCTCCAGCGGCCCTTTACGTAATACTGGGGCGCCCTGTACTTTCGGGATTAGTTTGAGACGCTTTTTCTTCTTACATCGGGACGTAAGATTAGTCCCTTCTTGCTTCCGCCTCCGTGTGTAAGGGGCATCACTAATTTCTTCCTTCTTATGCTGAGTGTTTCTCACCGCCTGCGCTTAGAGGTTTGCGGGGCTGAGTGGGGAGGTTACGGGCGTCAACGATAAGTTCCACTTCCACGGCGCCCTTGGTGGCCTCCCCTCTGTCCTTTTTCTCTTCCCGTACAGGTTCTTCCTTCTCTCTCCTTCTGTTCGCCGCTCGTAAATGAAGACACGGGGAGGGGAGGGAGGAGCGAGCAACCTTGTCTAGAGTACCTTTAACGCTGCTGATGTAGGGCTGTTCCTTGTAGCGGGAGGAGCCTCCTCTACTAATCATATTTGTTTTTCTTTCAGGTTGACAGTGAGCATTGCAGAGACAGCAGTAGTTGGCTGGATATCATATATCAAGAATATCTTGCATGAAGCAGTCCCGACTTTCATTTCAGTGTTGCTTTAGGGATCGACCACAATACCTGATTAGATGACATATTACCACGTCGGGATCGCTCTGACTCTGTTCCCGCCGATGTAGTTCGATCGCTGTCATTGCTGGTTTTCATGTATGCTGTTGCAATGCTCCCTGCGTATCTGTGGTCTATCTGCTCCTGCTGTTCCCTGTGTTTTGCTCAGTGTCAACTCTACGACAGTCTCGGGCTGCTCTCCTGGTCTCCTGCCGCAGCCGCCTGATCGCTCCTGTCGATGCTGGTGACTTTCACTGACACTCTGTCTGTTGCATTAGCTCCTGCTTTCCGAACAGCTAACGTGGCTCCTGCATCGAATGTCCTGATCGTGCCCACTTCTTCTCCAGTGGTCGTGCCCGGGCCACTTCCTGTTGTGTTCCTGCCTGCTGCCATCCTGTAGAAGACGTGGGCGTGAAGGGAAGGAAGTCGCCTTTAACAAAGTGACGTTCCTGGCCGTTGCATAACTCCTGCTCTGCAAAATTTTGCATCGGCTGTCCTGATCATTCCTGCTGCTTCTGGCGGTCGTGCCCGGTCCGCTTCCATATTTTTTCTGCCAGCTGCCCCAGAGGTTACGATGTCCGCCATCCTGGGAAGATGTAGGCGTGAAGATTTAGGAAGTGGTCCTGTTGAGGTGATGTTCCTGGCCGTTGCAGTAGCTCCTGGCCTCCGAACTGCTGCTGTAGCTCCTGCATCGGCTGTCCTGATCATGCTTCTCCTGGTGGTGGTGTCCTGGCTGGTCCGTTGTGTTCCTGCCGGACTACCCTGGAGGTTACAATGTTTGTGTCGACCATCCTGTAGAAGATGTGGGAGTGGAGATGAAGGAAGCTCTCCTGTGGAAGTAGCCGCCGTCTTCTTCATCTTATCTTCGTTTTCGTCTTCTGCTGCGTCTTCCTTCCTCTCCCTAGGTCCTGGAGGTCCCGAGAATCGGACAGACCTCCATCGGCCGAAGGAAGGATGCTGCTTCTTCCCCTTGATGCCCTTGGACATCTAGGGACTGCCTCCTTCCGAGGAGGCAGTGGGTCTGTTTGTTGGCTCTTCTCGACCTTCGGGTTAGGGAACCGATTCGGATAGCCCTGGGTTTTGTGTTTGAAAGCCACGGGCGCGCAGACCTCAGTTTGCGTTCCCGTTCCAGACTTTTGGTTTTGTCTTAGAGGTTCCGCCTCTAATTGTGGAATTTGCTTTTGATTGCTCTTTGGATGATGTCTGGATCTAGTTAAGCTAGCTTCAGAGTATGTTGTGTGAATGAGTTTAAGGTGAGGCTACCGAAAGCTTCGGTAGATCCTCACAAAATATGCATGAGGTGTAGGGTGCAGGTTTGCTTGATAAATGATCGTTTACTTTGCCTCCCACCCTGCTAATTTATTAGTTCAGGATTTCATTCTCGCACTAATAGTGCTCCTTTTTGCATCTGGAAGATGGCTAACATAATAACTATTGCGGAGGTGCATAGATTGAGCGAGTCAAGCGATAATAAAGAAGAAGCAATAGTAACGCCGGGTCAATCAAAGTGCACGTCGTGAAAACTGACTCGTAAGGCGGACGCTGAAGAGGATATGTCCATAAAGTTATCGTAACTATGTTGTTACAACAAATCAAATACTTACGGAGTTATTAAAGGAAATGTAAGGTTTGTTTTTGGAGATAGTCTACCGAGAGCAGCGGAACTAGACGAGTGACGTCACGTAGGCAAATGGCTGCCTCCTAGTAAAAAGTAAACAAACGCTTTCGCGAGTTCAAAGTAGCACGGTAAACGTTAAAGATGCCATAATTTACTCAGGTCGGTATCAAACATTAGTTTTAGTCAGGGTGAGGAGATAACCTACCATAATTTTAGTTAAAACGACGAGAATAGGTTTTATCTCGCCGAGACTGATTTATATCTACCGGCCTAACGTAGGCGAGCCAAATTCGTATAACTAGTACTCTTAGGCTAAGCGGGAGTTAAGACTTCCCAAGTAGGTAGCCTATTTCACAGTATATTGACTGGGGGGCCTTTCTGTCAAGCATGCTTCGTCTCCCAGTCGTGCTCACCGCTCGCTGGATCACCATCGTGACGCTCTGCTGCAGCGTGACGCTCCGCAAGCAGCTATATCCTGGGCGCTTCTGTAGCTGCTCGTCAGACGCCTCGCTGACGCGCTGCGGTGCAGGACGCCGGCTGGACCGCCATCGTGACTGCCCACAAGCAGCTATCCTGGGCGCTGCTGGGCGCTGCTGCAGCTGCTGCTGGACACGCAGGGCTCGCTCCTCTATCTCGCTGCCCCTGTGCACGCCGGCTGACCGCCATCGTGACGCTCCGCGCAAGCAGCTATCCTGGGCTTCTGCTTCTGTAGCTGCTCGTCAGGGCGCTCTCTCGCTGCTGTGCAGGGCGCTCGGATGGACTCTCGAGGACGCCTCTTTGGTTGCTCGGACGTGACGCTTCAGAGCAATCAAAGACTGCGGGGAAGCGTAGATCCCTTCTGCGTGTTGGACCGCTCAAGGCCTTCGTTCTCCCAAGGCCTTGGGAGACTCTGTTTCTCCCATTGAAGAGGAGAAGTCTCTTGTGAGTCGGAGCCTGCAGTCCTTGAGCAGCCTCCCCTTCCTCGCTCACGGACTACCAGGTGTTAGCCGGTTTTTCTTAAGGACTTGTTTGGCGACAAGTTCAAACCCTCGGCCCTCTCTGTCCTCCTTTCGCAGTTTGCTTCGGGTCCTAGACGAGGAGAGCACCGGGTTTGTCAAGATGACTTCTGTCTCTGGTGACGAAGGCCTTCAAGAAGGTTAACACCTGGATGGAGGAAAAAGGAAGACCCAAGGCAAGACTTCTTTGCCCTGCCTCCGTCCAAGCTGAGCGGCAAGGCAGGTATGTGGCCCGAGACCGGAGAGGACGTCGACTCAAGAGTTCCTTCGTTGTCCCAGGGAGACTTCATCTAGCTTGGTCGACGCGCCTAGAAGGTCCCTCCTGTCGGCTGCCAAAGTGTCCTGGACTATGTCTGAACGGATCACCATTTGAAAGGACTGTTTCGAACCATGGAGGTCTTCAATTTCCTGGACTGGTGTTTGGGGGCTCTAGACGTCAGGATTAGGAGTCCCGACTCAATCAGCCTGGGGGAGCTGTCCAGCGTGTTGAACTGCATGGACAAGGCAGTCAGGGATGGCTCGGAGGAACTGGCTTCCCTCTTTTGTACGGGCCTCTTGAAGAAGAGGGCCTTGTACTGTAACTTTACAACCTACGGCCCTACCACGTTGGATGCACCGCTTCTCGTCCGATCAGCGAAGTTAAGCAACGTTGGGTCTGGTCAGTACTTGGATGGGTGACCGCCTGGGAACACCAAAGTCAGTTTCTCTGTCGCAGAGGGCAGAATTGCTGTTCTCCCTGTTTTCGAGCCATCTCTTCCCCCAGTCCTTGATCAAGGATCTCTCCTCCATCTTGAAGGAGAAGGCCACTCAAGACCTCTTGGCCCACTCGTCAAGACGCCCGGCTGTCCCTTTGACCGTCGTTGTCGGGTCAGACCTCCAGGAAGCAGAAGCCCTTTCGTGGAGGAGCTTCTTCCTCGAGATCTTCTCCCCGAGGTAGAGGTCTTTCCAGAGGCGGAGCCCCGCCTAAATCTAGGGGCAAGAAGTGACTTGCAGCGCCTCCAGACACCTGTAGGAGCCAGGCTTCTTTCGTTTGCGAGAGCCTGGAGAGCAAGAGGGGCAGACACCTGGTCCCTTGAAGTTATCGAGAGAGGATACAAGATCCCCTTTCTCGATTCACCACTTCTGTGCACGTCGCCCAGGGATCTGTCATCCTCATTCCATCAAGAGAAGCAACAGATCCTTTTCGAGCTATTAGAGCAAATGCTCGAGAAAGAGCTGTGGAGCAAGTCCTGGAGCTGGACTCCCCAGGATTCTACAACCGACTGTTCCTAGTTCCGAAGCAGTCGGGAGGATTGAGACCAGTCCTAGATGTCAGCAGACTGAACCGCTTCATGGTGAAGGTGAAGTTCACGATGGAGACGTCCCAGTCTGTTTTAGGAGTATTAAGACCAGGAGATTCGATGGTCGCTCTGGACTTTCAGGACGCTTACTTTCACGTTCCCATACATCCCCAGTCGAGGAAGTACCTGAGGTTTGTACTCGGGGGACGAGTGTTTCAATTCAGAGCTCTTTGCTTCGGGCTAAGCACAGCTCCCATGATCTTCACGATTATCATGAGAATGTGGCGAGATGGCTTCACTTGGCGGGTATTCGTATCTCGCTTTACCTGGCCGATTGGCTCTTCCGAGCCTCTTCACAGTCAAAGTGTCTGGAGGACCTGAATGTGAATTTAGAGTTGACAAAGTCCCTAGGACTTCTAGTGAATGAAGAAAAGTCCCATCTGATCCCGACGCAGTCCATCGTCTATCTGGGGATTCAGATGGATTCAGTGGCTTTTCAAGCTTTTCCATCCCAGGAACGTCAGCAGCTATGCTTAGAAAAAGTCTCATCCTTCCTAGGGAAGGAAATATGCTCGGTGAGGGAATGGATGAGTTTGCTGGGGACTATTTCCTCTCTGGAGAAGTTTGTTTCCTTGGGAAGACTTCATCTCAGGCCGCTTCAGTTTTTCCTGGCGGAAAACTGAATAGACAAGGAGAATCTAGAGGAGACCCTGAAGATCTCTCCCGTTTTCAAGATTCACCTGAGGTAGTGGCTCGACCCCTCGAGGTTGGCAGAAGGGGTTTCTCTTAAACTTCAGAGCTCTGACCTAGTGTTGTTTTCCTACTCCAGGGAGGGATGGGGAGCAACACTAGGAGGGAGGAAAGTGTCAGGCACCTGGAGAGGGGAACAGGTGTCCTGGCACATCAATCTCAAGGAATTAGGGCGATCCTGCTGGCCCTTCAATCCTTCGAGCCAAGTGTCAGGCCGAGTCGTACAAGTAAATTCAGACAACTCCACAGCCCTGGCATACCTCAAGAAACAGGGAGGAACTCGTTCCCGGTCCCTGTTCGCCCTGGCGAAGGAAATCCTGCTTTGGGCCCATGCGCGGGGGATCACGATCCTTGCGAGGTTCGTTGCAGGAGTGGAGAATATCCGCGCGGACCTTCTCAGTCGACAGCGTCAGCTTCTACCGACCGAGTGGACCCTTCACGAGGAAGTATGTCAGGAGCTGTGGAGGTTATGGGAACGTCCCTTGGTAGATCTGCTCAGGCAGCCCCATTTCGAAAGGTACCTCAAAACTTCCCCGCTCTGAGTCTAACTGCATTCAGACTATCAGCCGACAACAAGGATCTTCACGATCTCTTGAGATCCTTTGAGACTGTCAAGGTACCTCATTCCAGGACGCCTCCCTGGAACCTGGATGTCGTTCTAAAATTTTTTATGTCAAATACCTTCGAGCCTCTTTCTTCGTTCTCTCAAGAATGTGACAAGGACGGTTATTTTCCTAACTGCTCTGGCTTTTCCAAGAACGTTAGTGAACTTCAGGCTATCAATTATCATGTAGGTTTTAGAGGCCATAATGCAGTATGTTCTCTAAGCCCTATGTTCTTGCTAAAAACGAGAACCCGTCTACCCCTTGGCCCAGGACCTTCGAGATTAAGGGTATGACGGAAATTCTCGGACAAGAACCAGAAAGAGTCCTGTGTCCTGTCAGGGCTCTCAAATTTTATTTGCAGAAGACTCAGGAAAGTCGAGGTCCTTCAGACAGTCTGTGGTGCTCTGTCAAGAGGCCGGATTTGCCTCTTTCTAAGAATGCACTGGCGTTCTTTTTTTAGTAGCACCATTTAGACGCACTTTCCGACGTTCAAGACAGTGACTTGAGTCTTTTGAAAGTTAAGGCTCACGAAGTTAGAGCCATTGCAACCTCGGTGGCTTTCCAGAAGAACATGTCCCTTAGCGATCTTCTGGGTACCACCTTCTGGCTAAAAAATTTGGTGTTTGCTTCACATTACTTATGGGACGTGAAGACGACATACGAAGACTGCTATTCGCTAGGACCATACGTTTCCGCACTCCAGATCGGCCCCATAACACTTCTAGGCCTGGACCTCTGTCGGACTCCCAGGACCAGGGAGAGGGCAAGTCGAAAGCCGCAAGAGGGTTACGGGGGCTTCCCACCGATCTGGCGTCCCTTCGGACAGGACCTGTTGTCGCTTCTGCAGACACAGTGTTGCAGGCGAGGCAGAGAGCGATACTCATCCTATCCTTTAGAGGTTAGGAAGTATATTTTAATCTTGATTTTGTTTTTTTTTACGTCAGATCGGTCCCATAACGCTTCTAGGCCTGGACCTCTGTCGGACTCCCAGGACCAGGGAGGGCATGTCGTGAAGCCGCAAGAGGGTTCACGGGGCTTCCCCGATCTGGCGTCCCTTCGGCAGGACCTGTTGACGCTCTCGGTCAGGTTTGGTCTTTTTTTTGCCCTCACAGTATGGCCTTATGATCTAGTCCCATTGTGGTCACGCCCCGTGGACAGATCATCTAGAACTCACCAGCTATATAGGTCACTACCTTGCTGGAGACTCTAGTAAAGCAGAAGCAGGCTTGGGTGACAGTAATCACGAAGTCAGCTATGCTAACATAGGCCTGGACCTCTGTCGGACTCCCAGGACCAGGGAGAGGGCATGTTGAAAGCTGTAAGTTGGTTACGGGGCTTCCCACCGATCTGGCGTCCCCTTCGGCAGGTCCTGTTGACGCTCTCGGTCAGGTGGTTGGTCGTTGCTCCTTTTGCTCTCACAGTATGGTCTTATGATCTAGTCCCATTGTGGTCACGCCCCCGTGGACAGATCATCTAGAACTCACCGGTTATATAGGTCACTACCTTGCTGGAGACTAGTAAAGCAGAAGCAGGCTTGGGTGACAGTAATCACGAAGTCAGCTATGCTAACAAGTAAGGAACCAAGGCGTCAATCGCCTACATATATTTGTTTCCTAAATCCTATTCTGTCTCTTCCCACCTCCAATGGCGGGATTCAGCTATATATATATCTGACAGGTAAGTCGCATGAACAAAATGATATTTTAATGATAAAATAAAGTTTGTTCATACTTACCTGGCAGATATATATAATTATAGTGCCCACCCTCCTCCCCTCAGGAGACAGTGGCACTAGAAAATCTGAATAGAAAATGGGAATGGTTCCTGATACCCGCCTCCCAGCGGCGGGAATGGGTACTAACCACCTGGCCCCACTGCGTGTGCCGCGAGATTTTTGGAATTCTGTCGGACTTCGGAGAATACAGCTATATATATATCTGCCAGGTAAGTATGAACAAACTTTATTTTATCATTAAAATATAATTTTTAACGCTTTGGGTGTATTGAAAACGATGTAAACTGCATTTTTATTGAGTTTTTCATCAAAAAAACTTCCAAGTTTTGATTATTCTGCAGTTTTGTAGCCATATTTCTTCCGTCAGATCGGCGTACGGTGCGTCGTAACCCCGGAACGTGTCGTAAACCACGAAATAATTTCTGATGAATATACAGTGAACCCCCCATATTCGCGGGGGATGCGTCCCACACACCCCCGCGAATAGGTCCAATCCGCGAATGCTTAAAACCCCTCTAAAAACACTTAGAACTGCCCATTTTGATAGCTTAAACCAAGAAAAACCCTGTAAAAATGCTTATACGTGTGTATTTTAATAGTTTTATCACAAAAAGTGCATTTAGTCATGAAAATTATATGAAAGTACAGTAGTTGGTGAATATTTCCCAGTGAAAAATACTGCGAATGGGCGAATTTTCCGCGAATGATGGCTAGATATGTTCCACAGAGAAACCCGCGAATGCGTGAGTCCGCAAACCATGAGAACGCGAATACGGGGGGTTTACTGTATTTGAAAAGCGTCGTAACCTCGGAACGTTGTAAGCCGGACCCGTCGTCAACCGGGGACTGCCTGTATTTGTTTTTCTTAAAAGTGCTTCGCCCAAGCCACCTTTCCTCAAATATAAAGAACTTGAGATGCTAGACGCTGTGTACCCAGGACCAATGATACTTGACACACTATTGGCTGTCATCTGCAAAGCAGCCAATCCAGAAGCTCCATTCATTTTCCTTGGTGCTCATTGGCTGTTCACTTGGCGCTCATTGGCTGAACATTCACGACCAACTTGCGAACATGGAATTCTGGGAGACCGCATCCACGGCATCCTTCTCAGTTCATGCATAGTTCGAGGCATCTTCTTACCGTGTGAAATCGCACATCTTTGTGTTTGGTTTTTAATCTTTGTGCATCAGTGGTATTCGGCCCTAAAATGCCTCCTAAAAAATGCCCTGCTTCTTCTAAGACTTCTGGCAAAGAGTCTAAAAGAAAGAAGACTGTTATGAAACTCGAGGAGAAGGTGAAACTTCTTGATATGTTAAAGGAGGGCAAAAGTTTTGCTGTGGTTGGCTGCCATTTTAATGTTAATGAGAGCACAGTCAGAAATATCAAGAAGAAAGAGGCGGAGATACACAAGTCTGTGAGTATGAACTACTTCGGTAGTGCAAAGACAGTTGCGACAGTGCTGGATAAAACAATCGTGAAGATGGAATCTGCTCTGGCATTCTGGATAAAGGACTGCCGGAAGAAGAACGTGCCCCTTGACTCCAACGTCATTCGTGAGAAAGCGCGACAACTCTACCAGCAGTTATCTACGGAGGCGATGACGTAGTACAGGCAGAGGAAGGCTTTGAAGAAGGCAAATTAGAATTCTTAGGCTTCAATGAACCAGCGCCTACATAAGCAGAAGAAGAAGAAGAAGGGGAGGAGCCCCAAGCAGGACCATCATCAGCACCTCAAGGTTTCCAGGCCAGCAAGCGGTGGTTCCACCGATTTCAAAAGCAGTTCCACCTAAAGTCTCATACATTGCATGGGGAATCAGCTTCTGCAGACATTGAAGCAGCCGTGAAATATCCGGAGACCTTCAAGAAAATCATCGAGGAGAAGGGCTCCCATCCAGAACAGGTGTTCAATATGGATGAGACTGGCCTGCTCTGGAGGAAGATGCCTTCCCGGACATACCTTATGGAGGACGAAGCTAAAGCCTCCGGATTCAAAGCCCAGAAGGATAGGGTTACCCTCTTCATGTGTGGGAATGCAGCTGGTTTCATGCTTAAACCAGGCCTCATTTACAAGGCTGCAAACCCCAGGGCCCTCAAGAATAAGAACAAGGCATTGCTTCCTGTGTTCTGGATGCATAACCCTAAGGCCTGGATCACCAAAGTCCTTACAGAGTACTGGTTCTATCAGAGCTTCATCCCTCAAGTTAGGCAATACCTGAATGACTTGGGCATGGAGTTCAAGGTGTTGCTGATTATGGATAATGCTGGTGGCCACCCTCTTGGTCTTTATTACAAGGGAGTCCAGCTCGAGTTCCTCCCTCCCAACACCACCTTTTTCCTCCAGCCTATGGATCAGGGCGTGATCCGTGCCGTTACTCTATACCGGGAACTCCCTCCAGCACCTTGTGAATGCAGATGACAATGACAGTGAATTTACACTAAAAGAATATTGTCGTAAATTCACGATTGCCACGTCTGACCATCATCAGCCAATCACTGAATGACATGAAGAAGGAGACCCTGAACGTGTGCTGGAACAAGTGGCCAGAGTGTGTTCATGATTACAGGGGCTTCTCTTCTGAAGAAATTCAACATTAGGCCATTAATAAGGCTGTCCAGTTGGTGAGGATTCCAGGTGGAGAAGGCTTCGAGGACATCACCGAGGATGAAGTCAGCACCCTCATTGATGCTCACTCTGACCCCTTGACGGACCAGGATTTGGAAGAGCTGATGAAGTCTGCCAGTGAGGAAGAAGATACGCCAGGTTCAGGGGAGGAGCAGGAGGAAGAGGAGGGCGGCCTGACTTTGGAACGTGTGTCCCACTTTAAGAGAATGATCAAGGATCCGCAGGAGTATGTTTCAACACAGGATCCTTGTATGGAATGCACTTTAAAGTTTTCAAACATCCTTGATTTAGCATTTGAGTCCTATAATCAGGCCCTCACCACCATGAAAAAGCAGCGACAGCAGCTGCCTATCTCCATGTTCATCAAACGGATGAAGAAGGCCCCTCCAAAGCCTCCCAGATCACCTGAAATAGTGCCTCTCAAATCACCTGGAGAAGTGCCTCTCGAATCGCCTGAAGAAGTGCCTCAGGCACTACCACAATCGCCTGAAGTAGTGCCTCCCAAATCAACTGAAGAAGTGCCTCTCGAAGCGCCTCCTGAAGGTGAAGAGGCGCTCTTAGATGAGTTGTAACTCCTCTGCTTTGCTGTATATTCATATCTTCATCGTCATTCATCGGACTGCACAGCTAATTCATCATCATCTTTAATCAACATTCATCACTGGTGAGTACCCGTATGATTTACATGTGTAGTAATCTTAATATGTACGTAGTATTAAATTTTTTAAAATGTGCATAGGTTTTTTTTTTTTTGTCTCTCTCTTCTTGTGAATTACGTATAAATACCAGTGGTTCCCTTTGAAAAGAAAGCAGGACGTCTTGTAACTATATGAAAGAAAATATGTGTGGCTGAATACGTAGGGTTATTTTCACCTACAGCTGTAAGCTATACAGTACGCATGTATAAATGTAACAATAAAATGTTTAAGATGGCTTGGAAATTATATTAATAGTATCATTTCAAAGATTAATACAGTAATAAGGTAATAGTTTAATGTATATTTGATGTAGGCTGGTATTTTTAGGCATACTTTGGTGTTTGACCTTTCATGGTTGACAGGTATAAGCGCTTTCAGAGGGGGGGGGAGTTGTAAGTATTCACGGATTTTAGCTATTCGCGGGGGTGTCTGGGACGCATCCCCCACAAATACAGGGGGTTTACTGTATTGTTATTATTTTTGGTGTCATTGTAATAATAACACCAAAATTAACAATAATTAAATCAATAATTATACCAATAATGATGATAATAATAATCATTGCTAAACAAATATGAATTTTACCGATAAGACTATAAGATACGTTTTATCATATTGATCTTGGAGAGGGTTGTTCTTTATTGCTACTGATGTTGTCATCAGTTTGTAGTTGTACATTTATAAATCCAATTTTAGAACAGAAAACAAGCTCCCAACTCTGACTTCACTCTGTGTTTTAAGATACAGTGTGTCCTCGACTTACGGCGGGGGATCCGTTCCAGCGCCACGCCATAAGTTGATTTCCTCCATAAGTCGATTTTTCTCCGTTATCGGCGCTTTAACAGCACTTACGGTGCCATAACTTAATGTTGCTTCAAGTTACAGCACTGTAAGCACCATTAACTTGATGCCTTTTCTTGCTGTTAGCACTGTCAACTGCACTTACAACACCATAACTTTAAGCAACATTGAGATACGGCGATGTAAAACGCACTGAAAAAGTGCTGTAAGATCAAATCGCTGTAAGTCGGTGGCACCGTAAGTTGAGGACACACTATATGTGCTATTAAGTGTTATGATGAAGATAGCTACTGAATATTGTGAATTAATTTTGTAGTTACGCATTTGAGGATGGTCTGGGAGCAGGATTCGTAAGTGATGATGCATCACTACGACAGACTGTGTGGGATTTTTCATATCCCTATATAAAGTTAAAAATATTGTTAAATTCTTGTTGTTCCAACATGATATACAAACCATCGGTTGTTTACATTAGGAATTACTCATGGTGAAACTGGACATGGCCGTTAAACTCTTGAACAAGGTGGTCAGGCAGTAACTACTGTCAGGTGGGCAGGAATACCCACCTGCCTGGATGTAAACATTCCAGTTTGCTTTTGGCCTTCATGCATTGCAGACGTGTTTTCGGATCTCCTTTCCCATCTGTATATCCTCAAACTCATTCTTCCTCTTACACCTTATTCCCTCTTCCACCTCGTCTCACCAGATCAGTCATCCTCCCCTTCACCACTTCATATGTTTGTCTTCCTGCACCCATGATTTTGGATAAAAGGCTAGCAATCTACCCTCCAGAAACTCGCCCAATCCTTATAACCAATGATGCTAACTATCCCCATACTTTTCCAAGCAGTACTTTTCATACGCCTTACAAAAGTCACTTATATCCCTCTCACTTGATATGAAGTACTTTCATATCTTGGGTACTTCCCTGAGTAGTATGCTCCTGTGTACCTCTTTCACTCCTTCATCACTCAAACTTTCTATCTCTCTGTCCATTTTTTCACTCACTTCTGACTCACAGCTGTCCTCACTCAACAGGGTATATAGTGAGTCCCTACTCTAATTTAACTTGTGTACTATTCTGTCCTTTTCTTGATTTTACTTTGCTTACACTTTTCCTGTCTTGTACACCCTCATCCTTTCCTACAATCTTTCTCCTATCTTTTGCACCCTCATCCTTTCCTACAATCTTATTCCTATCTTTGTGCTCCTTGTAGTCTGGGGTCTATTTTATCTGTTCTACTCCTGCCATCCCTTACATTTCCTCACTTTTACTAATTCCAGATCTTAATCTTGCACTGAACTTCCTTTGTATCTTCTCTAACTTCTCTTCCATCATACTGATTCCTTTATTTCCTTCAACATTTTCTTCATTGTTTCATTCTCCTGCCTTAAGGACTCCCTTAGCTGCTTCACCTTTCGCTGTAATCCTTCCATTTTCTTTACCTTACTGTACCTTGTGACAAATTCCAAATTTTCCTATTTGTTTACACTACTTCCACTACAACCATCAGCATATATATTTCTCAACAACTTTTACAACTGCTTCACTGATATACTAGATATACTACTGTCCTCCTCCCTCTCAAAATTGCTTAACCCCATAGCACTCTTCCTCTTCTCATTACACTGGCCCCACACTGTTGTGTTTTTTTCCTTTTTCCCTCTTGGGAACAGTGTCATTAATTGAGGATATGGTGCAAGAGCAGTGGTTTTACTTCAACAGTTCTGGGGAGTAAATCATACAATTGCTACTTTAGCTAAATTTATTTTCTAATTGTTTTATTTACAAGCAATTCATAACCAGCACAAGTTACCTCTGTATTCCTGTGGCCAATAATTTACTGGATCAGTCCTAACCTAACCACATACTAACCTACTGTACAATCAGTCCAGAGGGCACTCATAAATAGACAGTATACAACTTGATGATCATCAGTTCTCTATACACCTTTTTCCTTTAACATGAAAATACACACAATAAAATGAGTATATACATACAATTATACAGAAAAACAAACTTTTAATGCATATGAGTCAAACAAATCACTTGAGGAATATTTGCTCAGTTGAACTTTTTCACAGAAAACACATGTATATATATGTATAAATGGCTCCTCATACATTGTAAAATGTTTCTGTGTTGTTGTTTGTTTTTTAGTAATTTGCAGAATGCAAACCTCTCAATTACTAAAGCGTACTACATCAGAGAAGAAGTCTCAGGTGTTTAGGAGCTGTCCAGGGAAGGACAGGCCATGGAATAGGTTCCTCTCAGTATGCTATTTGCCTCATGCTGAAAGCTTGAGTGCAATCAAAATAGTCCATATGTAGAGTGCCATGTTCCTCGACTGTTTCCTCAGTGGATGTTTCTGAAGAGGGTTCGGGAGATCCTATTGTCGTTTCTCTCCCTTCTCCTGGGTGGGTTAAGGATGCCACCCCTCCCTCCTTGGTTGGGGGACAAGATTCAATTTGTGGTTTCCTTCCAGGTTCGGACATTGATGGCGCCACACTCCGTGAGTATTAGTTAACCTTAGGCCTCCCCAGAGAACTGCAATTGAAGGGACTACTTTCTCATCTGATGTCGCCCCACCTCGCATCTTCTATTTCTGGGAACATTTCGTGTGCTGTGTTGTCTTCATGAATGACTTCCACATCGACCTCTGTGTATCGGCCGTGGCTTCTGGCCGCATTTCTACGTCAGTGTTTCCCTCTTCATATGATGCTCCGGGTACGGCTGCTCTGTCCCATCCCCAGACAAGTGGTCCTTTGTTGTCTACTGCTTCTACTCTTCAGGCCTTATTGAAGAGGGTTGCAGTCTTGAGAGGATCGAGCGCTCCATTTCTACGATACCTAGAGGAAGGTGCCTCAGATCTCCATCTCCGGATTCTCAAGACTCATTGTCTTCCTGGATTTGTGTTGTCCTGAGAAGATGGAGGAAGAGGGACTTTGCACTTTCTCCTCTTAAGAAGAATTGCGGTCTACGTTTGGTTTCCTGCTATCCTTCTCCTGTTTCAGTGGGGCAGGGGTGTTAGTTCATCTCAGCACAGTCGCATTCCATCCAAGGTGACCACAGGCGCTCTCTCCATGACCGTTTTTAAGAAGAAACATCGCGACTGCTTGATCACGGCTGTGACTATGGAAGCAGCAGATCAGGCCCTGCCTGAAGTGATAGTTATTCCTTCTCCTTCAAGCTATACAGAATTGACTATTGGACCATGAACCGTGAGGCGAAAAGGTGATAAGGCTCCTGTCAAGAAATCTAATCTTGTACAACCGCAGCCTTCTTTTCAGCCTAGTTTTCCCAACCATGACATTCATGCACGTACAGCCGTTCATCCACGTTGTGCTTCACCTGATTCAGTAATCTCGCCGCATCGGCCTCGAGGACGTGACCCTTCCCCATGGGAATCATCTCATTTACAGCCCGCAACATCTGTCTCGGCCACAATCACGTGGTCGCGACAACTCCCCACACTACAGAAGCCCTGCTCAGCTGCAACAGCAGTCTCGGCAGTGCTTATATAGTAGAGGATGTTCTTGTTGCTCTTGCAGTAGGGAGTGTTCTCCTAGATGTTACACTCCTGTCGTTCACGTAAACTTCATTGACCTGCTTCTCCTCGAGATCCTTTTGCTTCTTGGCCTCCATCTCTAATTCCTTTGACTTCTTGGGGATTCAAGGGATTTAAGGAAAGGTCTTCATTTTGCCCAAAAAATGAGTTTGATTATTCAGATTCTCATCCTTTTGCACCTCCCTCGAAGTTTTTAGGTCCTGAACATAAATACACTCCAGTCATTCAAAGGGATGAGGTTCAAGTTGGAGATTTTTTGGATAGAACTGATAAGAGTTCTAGAGGTTTGGAATTCGAAGACCCTCTTCCACTTAATCTTGACGCTAACGAGTTGGCCAAGACGTACGGTGAATGTTGGTGATTAGGAAGTACAACGACTTGGAGGAAACTGCTACTGCCCCTTCAGACCGATCTTCGGGCCTTGAGAAGTTCTTAGGCCCCAAGAAAGAAGCAAAGACCTTGGTAGGGTTACCCTTGGCCAATCTTGCTGATTTCACCTTAGAACAGGTGGATGCTTTTGTCTGTTAAAAAGACAATTCACTATGTTCTGGGCGATCTCGCAAGTTACTGCCACCTCCTCTTCATAGGCACAGGTGTTTTTATGCCACGCCAAGAGTCATCCTACAGCCCAGACAATTGGAATCGGACTTCATTAGGTTGGGTCCGAATCTTTCTTTAGATCAATTTAAAGGGGACAGCACTTCTTTTACCTTCCAGGAGGCAACGTCTATGGAGGCTTCAGCTTCTATAGTCTTACAAGCAATATCTTGGCTAGGCTTGTGGTGTATGGCAGTAGGCAAAATTTCGTTGCGTCCTTCTTTCATCTTCAGTCTGGGGGCAAGACCATTTCTTTTCTGACCCACTTATCGGCTAATATGTTAGCTAATTGGCTACTGAAGAGGAGGGACTCCGCTCTTTCTAGGGTGTCTAGATACATCAGCTCGGAGTCCATGTTTGCATTAAGAAACGGAACCTTATTAGAATCTTCTTCCTTGTGTTGAAGGACCTGGTCCAGTCCATAACTGATAGATGAAGAGCTGATAACAACGGCTGGCTAGTTCCTCAAACGGTCTCTACATCATCAGGTCCTGCTCTTTCTAACATACTGTAGCTAGAGCGAGACAGCCCTCTTCGCAGAGGAAACCTCAGCCTTCAACGGGTCCTCGTAGGGAGCGACAACCCCTTCTAAGACCTCTAAGACCTCCTCTCAGCAGTATCCCTTTCAGCCACGACCATCTAGAGGCACATGGGAAGGCAAAGGTAGAGCTAGAGGAGGGAAGCACTAGAGAGAGCTCTCCTCCCCACCCGCTGCCGTTGGTTTGGGGGATGTCTGGCGAGCCATTGGGCAACTTGGCAGGATCTAGGAGCGCAAGATTGGGTAGTAGATGTGTTTCGGGTAGACTATCTACTCCCTTTCGACTTTCGTCCTCCTCTCACAGATTGTCCTCTCCGTCAGAGGACATACCTTCCAGGCTCGCCAAAGGATCTGGCTCTTCAGGACAAAGTGAGGGAGATGATGGAGAAGGGAGCTATGGAAATAGTGAAGGATCCTTCCATGGGTTTCTACAGTCGAGTTTTCCTGGCAGAGAAGGCATTAGGTGCCTGGAGACCAGTGATAGACCTGTCAACTCTGAATCTGTTCATCAGGAAACTCTCCATACAGTTCTCGCTGCCATGAGACAGAACGATTTCATGTTGACAATAGATCGGAAGGATGCCTGCTTCCAAATCCCAGTTCACCAGTCATCTGGCAAGTACCTTTGCTTCGTTCTGGGAGAGACAGTTTATCAGTTCAAGTTCTATGCTTCGGCCCCTTGACTGCCCCTTGGGTGTTCACAAGTGTGGTCACTCTGGTCTCGACTTGGGCTCATTCTTAAGGGATTCGCATTCTCAGATACCTAGACGACTGGCTGGTACTAACAAGTTCTCAGGTAAAGTTGATCCAGGACAGAGACCATCTTCAGTTTTTTCTCAGCCTGGGGGTTGTGATAACTATGGAGAAGTCGAATCTTGTTCCCAGCCAAAGGACCCTTTACCGGGGTATATTGATAAACACAGTCGTGTTGAAGGTCTTTCCTTCAGATCCGAGAATAGAGAAGTTCAAACCAGTCATGAGGTCATTCTTATAGAAATGGGAACAGCCTGCATGTCAGTGGCAAGTCATTCTAGGTCACCCGTCATCTTTGGAGAAGCTCGTCCCTCTTGGCCAACCTCACCTCCACTCTTTACAGTGGAGATTGAAAGAGTTTTGTTCCCCGGTGAGAGGGATCCTCCATTCTTCCTTGTCCCTCTTTTACAGGAAGTGAGACAGGACTTGGTATGGTGGTTGGACAACAGAAACCTGACCATAGGGATGCTCCTTCATGCTCCTCTTCCAGAGATTCTTCTCTTTTTGGATGCCTCAACCGAGGGGTGGGGGGCTCATATGGAGGATCTTTTGATTTTTGGAGTTTGGAGCCCAGAAGAAAAATGTTTTCACATCAACGTCCTGGAGCTGAAAGCAGCCTTTTTAGCCCTTCAGGAGTTTCAGGGTCAGGTAGCAGGGCATTCCATGGTCATGATGTCTGACAACACCATAGTAGTGGCTTGCATACATAAGCAGAGGGAGCTAGTCTCTTACCATCTTCATGAATTGACAGTCCAGTTACATCAGTGGGGTTTAAACCACTCGGTGGTTCTGTCAGCCAGGTACATTCCAGGCAAAAGGAACGTACAGTAGTGGCAGACAAATTGAGTCTTCAGAGTCAAGTCTTGGGGACAGACTGGTCATTGCACCAGGAAGTGGCAGAAAGGCTGTTTCTCCTTTTGGGGGGACACAAATGGTGGATCTATTCACTACCCGTTTCAACAGGAAACTGGAAGTATTCTTCTCGCTAGTTCCGGATCCTTGGGCAGCGGCGGAAGATGCTCCCCAACATCCGTGGGACAACCTGAACGTTTACGCCTTTCCATCCTTTTGCCTGATTTGGCAGGTAATCAACAGGGTAATGTCTTCCCAGAACCTCAGGATAGCTTCCTTGTGGCCACATTATAGGGGTTTTTTTATTTGACACAATTGGTGCAGAAGGATAGGAACAGATTCAGATGTTAAAGAAAACTTTTCACCTGTCCTAATTTATTAACCTTAATATTACAGTGACCTGAAGACCTTCAAAAAGAACCTTATCCTAATTTTATTTACATTTGCCTCAGTTTAGCAATTATCATCTCTCAATACTTTATCTAACTTATTTCCTACTTACCACTAAAGTTTACCAAAAATAGTCCTCCTATACTTAACTTAGCCTAACTTAATACTATCAATAGTCAAAATATTATCAACAAATAATCCAACTCTGGCATATATCCGATTCAAGTTCCTTATCTCTCTCAGCACTTCATCTCAGAATAATCCAAGAAAATCACAGAAGTCAACACACAATTTGGGGATCACTACAGAGTTTATTTTAGCTGTGACATCCAAGCTGAGGGCAGAAATTACCTTGGAATTTCTTCATGCAGTCATTTTCTACACAAAAGCCCTTCTCTCCTTCCAAACGGGAATCTGAGATCTCATTCACGTTAAAATCAGCCTACAGATATTTAGGCACTTTCTCTAACCCCGATCCCATTTAGGACAGTCACTGTCTCAAGTAACTGACATAAAAACTTCACACTAAGGCACTTGAAAATGGTTCGATCTCACCAACTGTTCGACTACTTTGGTAGTAGCCAACGTCAGTTTCGTATTCCAGGTAAAGCTTCTTCTGGTTCAGGTGAAGGGAAGCCAATTACTCTACCCTATCACACTCAAGCAAAATGCTCCACAATAAGCTGTAGGTCCAATTGCTAGGAAACCAATTGGTTCTTAGCCATGTAAAAATAAATCTAATCCTTCAGGCCAGCCCTAGGAGAGCTGTTAATCAGCTCAGTGGTCTGGTTAAACTAAGATATACTTAACGCAAGCAAAATGCTAATAAAAAAGAAAAATAACATCATGAAAACATACATCAGACATTCATAACAAAAACACAAAATAAACATACTGTAATAAAAAATCACAACAACAAAAACGAAATAATCAATTCACACAAATCATCTTTCATCATAGAAATCCAAACTTAGCCTACCATACTCCCCCTTACTAAAATAAAGGAAATCTTGTTTCCTTTTGTTCAAAATCCCTTTCTTACCACCCATTCATACTCTGGAACTGGACCCTGACTTTGGGTCCATGGCCTCTCATGCACCACCTATTCTTCACTCACTTCCACTCCAACCACACTAGACTCACCTAGCCTTGGTTTCGGACTACTTACACCAAACTCATTCAAACTCTGGAGACTTACGTCGGCTCCAACCTCACTCACACCTGACATGGCTGCTATCATCTCTTCCATACTCTCATTTATTTCTTTCACACTCTGCCTCAAGCTATCCAAAACTCCTCCACTTACACTCTCCAGCACTGCTAACTCTCTCTCACCCACAATCACTTCCACACTCACTCCTTCAACCTTTCACTCAAAGGAAACACACACACTATATGTACCGTCTTCCTCACAACTTGGCGTTGTTTCCAGTTCACCCAACTCTTGCATATCCTTGTCCACATTCCTTGTACTCACCAAGTTCACTCCTTCCACATCCCACTCAAATCCTTCAAAATTAATTACACCCTCATTCTCACTACCACCCAACAACACTGCAAGGGTATTCTCACCTCTCATGCCTACTGGCTTGTCAAACCCCTCAAAATCAAACAACCCATCTCGGGTACTCTGCAAGCAACTCAGTAACTGTACCCTTACTCTTTCTACACCTCCTTTTAGGTTTTCTCCTATGTTCCACCAACACTAGCTGTTTATCTCCCCAGTTTATATCTTCTTCTATTTCTTCACTTTCCTTTTCCCTTTCCTCCCCTAATAGCTTCCTAATGCGATCCTCTAGTATGTATTTAGGTGGTTCTCTCCTTCTTCTCAGCTGATTATAATGCGCTCGTATTACCCTTACATTTCCTTCTTCATTCCCGTCTTCAAGCACATAACTCAATCCATTAGACCAAACTGTTTTCACTACATACCGACCTTCATACTTCCTATGCATCTTACTCACTGTTAATCTTCCCTTCTCAACAACTTCCTTCAACACCATGTCATCCACTCTGAAACTCTCAAACCTTTCATTTGCCTGCCTCTACATATCCCACTCACCTTCATTCAAATCCAACCTCGCTCTCACATACCTCTCGTAGTTCGTTACATACTTGGAAGGTATGCCAGTGCTTTTATGTACTGACCCATTATACATCACTACCACTCTTCATAACAACAAATCCCATTCATTCTCTCTGTCAGTCAACATTCGTAACATCTCTCAGAGTCCTTATGGTTCGTTCCGCCAAACCATTTGCACTCGGCATGGAGTTGTTACTACATGCTCGATACCCCATTCTTTCAACATTTGCTCAACGGTCTACCAAGAAACTCTGGCCCATTATCACTCAACATTCTTGCTGGCTTTCTCACACATGCAGGCAACAAGACCATACTGACCACTCTTGCAACATTCTCACTAGTTTTATTCTTCACAGCTGCACAACTTACAAACTTACTCTTATGATCTACCATAACAATCACTCCTACATTTCCTCTCGCAGTTACCAGCAAAGCCACACAGTCAATCGCCACTAACTCAAACAGTTCTTTCATACTCAACTTCAACACGGGTAGGCTAGCATACACTCTCTGATACTTTCCCTTCTGACATTCTTCTCATGTGACTGCCACATCCGTACAAATCTTCTTCAAATACGGGGAAAACATCCACTCTTTCATACACTTGATCAACTTGAACTTCCCCATATGTCCATATTTCTCATGGACTAACATGCACATCCCTACTGCTCCACTCATCGAGAACACTGGAACATACATCAACTCTCCCATTTTTTATCTCGAAAAATACATCACTCCTTCACACAGCACAAATCTCTCAACAAACCTTATCCATTTGCTCAACAACAAAGGCCATCGTCTTCCAGGCACTCCCTCTCTAGTACACCTCCTCAACTCACTCAGCACGAAACACTTCAGCTGCATCTCCTCAACATCCTCTGCTGTCAACAATTCATTCTCACTCTTGTCCAACTCCACTGCATCCTCCTCCTCACTCAGACTCTTATCAGTCATTCCCACAAACCTGGCCATATTCACTGCCTCACTTTGAATCTTCCCTATTACAGCCTCATCTTTCAATAGAACTCCGGTCCCAACATCCACTACCAATCCATTCTTCCTCAAGAAATCTATCCCAAACAGGAAACAACATGGCATCTGCTCATCTCCCATTGCTACAAAACAAGCTTCCACCTCAAATTCTCCCAACCTTACCTTCAACCTCACTTCCTCCCATCCAACTGATTTTCCTGCTATACCTCTTATTGACACATTCACCACTTTCCTTTTAACATTCCAATTCATCCTCACAACATCTCTAATCACACGTGCGTTCACCAACGATATTTGTGCTCCGGTGTCAACCAAACCACAATACTGTCCTCCACTGACATCTACTCCCACAATCATTGCAATTGTCTCTTCCACTAATCAAACATCCTTCATTTACTTCCGTACTGTCATCTTCCACATCCAACAACTCCGGCATTCTCTCTTCAACATTTTCCTCCTCATACTTCCTTTCATAGTTCTTTTTCTCTATGACCTAATTATAGTGCACCCCATTCAAACACTGCAGATGCAACTCACGCTCACTCTCTTTCACTCCCTCATGTCGATACACTCTAGAGTTCTCACCCCCAATGTGTATGGACACAGTCACCTTATACTTCTTACTCACTGCTGCCATAACCTCCTGAAATGGGGCTACTCCAGGTCACATCATAGCCTTCAGACTCTTTTGATACTCTTCCACATTTGACATCCCAATCATCCAGGTCTCTTGCAAACTTCTTCAATCACCTCTGCCCTCAGTTCATTCACACTTCCGGGTGCCCACACCTTCAAACCTTCATCTACCAAATCATTCAATCCATACCACGAACTTCTAAACATCGAGCCACCACCTCCTTACTCTCACGTGCTACCACCAGTCCTCTCGGCAGATACTCTGGTCTTATGTCTTTTATTTTCTCTTCTTTCCCTTCCCCAGGTAGTCTAGACATCATGTCTGCAACAATATTTCTTTTACCTAGGATGTACTCAACTACAAAATCAAAATCATTCAAATCCTCCACCGTTTGCGCAATTCAAGCATCCACTCCTTTCTTTCTCTGCAGATACACTAGAGGTTGATGGTCAGTACATACCACAAACCTCACACCATACAAAAATGGTCGTAACGCTTTCATACAAAACCGCAGGGCAGCCAACTCTCTCTCAACAGTCAAATACTTTCACTCTGCCGAACTAAACGCCTTACTGACATATGCTATCACTCTATCCCTTTCAACTCCATTCACCACTTGCTTCTGCATCAAACATCCACCCATTGACACTCCACTCGCATCTGTATGCACTTCTAGCTTACTATTATCCTCCATCGCATACACTTCCACTCCAGAAACCATCTTCAAACTTACTTGTACATCCTCCTCCATATGCTACTTCACACTGGTTTCATTCCCCATTTGTATTTCTATCATTTCTTGTTCTGGGTGCACCTTTAACCTGTTTTTCTTAAAAAATGCATACCCCAGCAACATATTATACTTCTCATTCACTCTGTCCACAGCGTAAAAATCCTCCTCCTCCAGCCTTATTCCTGCAACCGCAATTGACTCGACAAACCTCGCACACATCCTTACTTTCAATCCTCCAGTCCCTGTCACATATCCAGCACATTCCTGCTTCTGTGCTACGCTTTCTTTAATCTTCTCATATGCTTCTCCAAAAGCCACATTTCCACTACAACCAGTATCAATCAACTCTTTCATTAACACTCCACCACATTTTACCCTAACACACACACAACGATCTACTCATTCCCCAAAACAGACGTTCCAACTCACAAACCCTTCTCTCACATGCAATACATCTGTCCCTTCCATACCAGGGGGCTCATCATGGTAAACTCCCTTCACATTTAGTTTCCCTGAGGTTGGGATTTGGTATGACAGACTTCCTTCACATGACCCTCCATTCCACATCCTTCACACTTACTCTGAGGATTCTTAAATGTTTTGGCAAAATGCCCATTCTTTTCACAGTTTCCATGACTTCCATTTACCCCTACTCTCCTTCCACTGTGGCAGTCTCTCATTCGATGCCCTATCTTTCCACAGCCGAAACACTTCAACTCTTTCGCTTGCAGGCAGTCCCTCAACGCATGCCCTCCCTTTCCACAGCTGAAACACTCGCCATTGGCCCATCTGCAATCTACTTTCACATGACCAGTCCTTCCACATCTGAAACACCCCTTACTACTACTACTCACTCCCATCTGCCTCTCCCTCAAATTTCCATTCGCTCTACCCACACTTCCATTCCTAAACCTCTCTCGGCTTCTGCTGGAGCTCCTTTTCTCGTTACTCCCCACATTCACTTGCGCATTCTTTCTTCCTCTTTCTATCCGGTCTTTCATACACTCCTACAACAAGGCTCGCATCACACTTTGCTCCTCACTCACCAAAGTGTCCTTATATGTCCTTCCATTTACCACATCAGGCTCAGCGTACATTTCCTTTGGTTCACCCTCATCCACTCTCATATCTTCTAAGATCTCTAAAACATCCTCCCAAATTTTAGCGCTTTCCCGACCACCGCTTCCAATCTTTTTCCTTCCCATTTAAAATTACCCTAATCTTCTCAGGGATAGTGGCCAAGAACTTCTGCTTAGGTGTTTGTTTTCCTCAATTCCTTCCTCTCCATATTTCCTTCTGGCCAACGCTTCCAGCCTATGAGCATAAGCCCACTTCCTTTCCAGCCTTCATCTTGGCCTCCTCAAACTTATCATCCTTATTGTATACAACACTTCCTTTCATTCTCTTCACCTGCTAAATCACTCTAGCCTTCATGGACTCATACTCTGGTTCACCCTCACACATACTCCTATAGCACATCTTCAACCGCCCATCCAAGAACTCTCCCAGCCGCTTCATCCACACACTTTCATTCTTCCCATACTTTTGCCTACAGTACTTCTCATACTTATCAAAAAACTCATATACATCTCATCCCTTCCCAATGTTAAACTTCTCAATCCGGCAAGCAGCAAAGAGGACAATCAGCATGGACCTCTCTAGATACAAGTGAGTTGGACATAATTTTTTTCTTTACTTTTCATACAGTGAGCTAATCTAAGAAATAGAAGGACACCATTCTGCCCTCTTTAAACAGAGTACAGTATTCTCTTCATAGATCAAGGTAGTTAACCATTTGTGGGTTTTACAATAAATACAAATCATCCCATTTTCCTTGGCACATTGTGGAATCTTATTCCCTTTGTGGGAAAAGCTCGGATGTCTAGCTTCTAGGAAAACCTTTTCTCCTCTTAGTCAGAGGCTTTCAACTCCTTCCTATACTCCAACAATGGTCAGGAAATGAGCCCAGGTAAGCCTGACCTACAATCAGTCATTACTTACTTTTCCTCCCACTAATAAGTAAGTCTCCCAGTGTAAAGGTTGAAGGTTTGTATTCATATGGGAACAGATCACAAATTTTTAATCAATTTGTATTTGTCTTGACATACAAACCTGAGGCCTTTACATTAATGACTCACCTCACCCACCCCTCATTCAGTTTTCCCTGTGCTAGAAGATCACTGGCTGCGTCATGGGATTCTTGGGGGCAAGCAAGTTGAGGCTCTGCCCACTCTTTGGCCACATGGGGTGATGCTGTGTATTCCTCTGCCATACCTTGATACTATTACTCAGAATTTTTTTTTTTATAACCAGTATTCCACCTTCACAGGAGAGTTTCCCAATATAAAGGCCTCAGGTTTGAATGTTAGGAAAAATACAAATTGATTAAAAATGTGTGATATTTGGTACCTTTTCCCTCCTGCCAAACTCTTGCCTGCTGTTGCCACTCACAAGGGAGTTGTTTTCCCTTCGCCAACTCCTACTGTTACTTTGGTAGGAAGTTGGGGGGACCAGCCCAGTTCCTTTCCTGGAACCTCTCTTTGCCCAGAGAAGGAGTTGTCTTCTGGGGTATGCTCATTCTCGGGGCGTAGGGAAGAGCTCTTACCTAAGGTGGCTTTGATTCCAGGTGCTGTAGAGGCTCAGGGGCTTTGGGAGTTATTGCCCTCCCTGGGTATCTCAGGGTCCCCCTGTGTATCCTCTCTGATTGAACATATGAAAGTTTTAAAGGGCCTTCAGTAACTGCTTCAACTGTGACCGTGACGGCTTTGACAGTCATGGTATCCACTGGCTCTAGGACTGCCCCTACTTCTCTGGTGACCCTGCATGTGGCATCTGTGATGTGCCCCCAGGTGCTGCCCTAATTGTCCTCCTTGGGTTACATTCTCCTCCACACCCTGTTGACTTTGACTGCACTAAGCAAGAAGAGGAGGTCCATGAAGAGAAGGAAGTTGTCGCCACATCTTCATACAGTATTGTGCTGTTGCCTCCTCCAGTGCTAGCAAGCAAAGGAAGGAGGCGGTTGCCTTGCCTACCCTTGGGAAGTCTTGTAGAACTTCCAGTGGCCAGTCTTCTGCCGCAGTTGCTACCTGACATTTGGTGTACCAGTACCAGCTCTGGTATACCCCTACCTGGGCAAGCAAGGGTCCCTGGTCTATGGACCTGGGATCAGCTGTCAGCACAGCCCAGTTAGAGAAGGTGAGAAACAGGTGTTCTCCCACCCCTCCTGCTCTTCAAAGAGACCAGCTCAGGGGTCCTGGGATAGTTTCCCATCCCAGCCAGCCAGGTCACCCAGGCCAGGCAAGAGGAGGTCCCCCTTTTAGTCTTCTTCACCTGTAAGAGCCCTAGCTTCCAAGAAGACTGAAGGTCTTTGACAAGCTGGGCATTGGTGCTTGTGATCTCTCACCTGTTCTCCCCCATCTCTTTGGGGTTTACTGGCAGCCAGGAGCCAGGCAGGTCCGGGGTTTGGGACCAAGACCACTCTTGTTCCATCCCAGCTCACCCACAGAGACTTACTTTCCTGGGTCACTCCTTGGACCAGATGGGATGTATGCCCGAATGGTGGAGCAGTTCCCGGGGGCTCTGGTGAGTGTTCCTCCTGCAGAGGGAGCAGCTCAAGAGGACCGAGACCTGGAGGTACCTGATGGTCCTATGCCCCAGGACTTGGACCCCCCAAATTGTAGAGGCACATTGTGGAGATCACTAGGATGATCTGGCATTTTAATGATCTTGAGGAAGAGACCGTGGCCTGTCTTGCAGACTGCTCCTCAGCCATCGAGTCACTTTGGGGACCCCAGAAGGAACCCAGGGCTCTGACTGGCTTGCCATGGTCTAGGCTTGGTTACGGGGTTCTGGACCAGGTGAATTCTCTTGGTTTTGGGGAAGGTAATTCCATCGGGTCCAGCAAGACACTTCTTGTGTGTCTAGCTCATCAAAGGAAATATTACTTTCCCTTGGAGAGCCTAGTGCTGACCATGCAGGTTGACCTGGACTTGACCTGTCTGTGTCTTGGTCTGTTGCCAGAGTGTCCCTGTGCAGAGGGAGTCTCCCTCTCGCTGCGGGAGGCAGCGGCACTGGAATTGAATTCCATGGGAGTGTTCTAGACAGTCTCATGGATTGGTGTTTGGTCTCTTACAGTGGCCAAGATCGCCTCCACTTCGTGTATTCGTACGACTAAGGAGGAGGCAGTGTTTTAAGAGACTGATGTTTTCTGGAGGTAGGGCTATTACCTACCTCGCCCACCAGAAAGCAAACCTGTGTTTAAACCTGGTGTTGAAGAGGTGAGATGCTATACTGTCTGAACTCTCAAGGTTTCTTGGCCCCAAGTCAGCTTTAATGCTCAGGAATGGTCCGGTACTTGGCTCCTCCCCCTCTTTGCCAGAGGTGAGGTGGAGGTTGCAGTAGACAGGCTTTGAGTTGACAACAATGACATACTTGTTCACCAGGCAGTGTCTAAGACCTCTTGATCTTCGTGTGGCACTGCAGCTGGCCCCCAGGTCGGACTGGCCCTTCTTTGATTCAGAGAAAGTCCCAGACTTCCTCAGCCCTGTGTAAAGGAACAGAGTTTTCTGCCCTGTTAGTGAAAAGTTTGCAGCCGTGTCCTTTTCAGCCCCCCTTCTATTTTAGGAAGGGGGACAAGGGAAAGAAGAAAGGAGGAGGACACTATGGGCGGCATTCCTCTCTTCAAGCTGATGGTGGTGGGTGCCTATCAAGCCACTGGGGAACTTGGCAGCGAGATGGAGTGGAGACATGGGTAGTGGATGCCCTTTTGGTAGGATATCTACTACCCTTTGAGTTTCTGCCACCCCTCACTCTCAGACCAGTCTGATTCCAAACATACTTTCCTGGCTGACAGGAGGACCTCGACTTTTGGGAAGAAGTGAACGTAATGCTTTGGAAAGGCTCTGTGGAAGTCGTGAAAGACCAGTCTCCAGGGTTCTACAGCCCTCTGTTTCTGGTGGAGAAGGTGACAGGTCGTAAGACCACAGTTCACTGACTTCTCTCTGTTGAACCAGTTCATTCACCGGACCCGGTTCAAGATGGAAACAGTTGGCTTAGTTGTCAGTTCCATCAGGGAGGGTGACTTCATGCTTTCAGTGTGTCTGAAAGATGCATATTTCCCAATACCTATCCATCGGTCCTCTCAGAAATACCTTCTTTTTACCCTCGGGGGGACAGTGTTCCAGTTCAGGGCACTTTGTTTCGGGCTCTCAACTACCTCCCAAGTGTTTACACAAGTGTTTATGTTGATCTCAGCTTGGCGCTTTCGCATGGGATACATATTCTGAGATACCTGGACAATTGGCTGGTTCTGGGGAACTCACTGCTGCAGTTGCTTCAGGACAGAGATTGCCTTCTTGTGTTTTGTGATGACCTTGATGTAGAGATCAACTTTGAGAAGTCAGATCTCATGCCCAAGCAGAGGGTAAAGTACCTGGCCATGCTGGTAGACACTCAGCAGCGAGAATCTTTCCTTTGGATTTACGTATAAACAGGTTCAGAGAGGGCAGAAGTTCCTGTCTCAACAAGAACAACCTGCTCGGGGGTGGCAGGTCATTCTGGGTCACTTGTCGTCGGAGAAACTGGTCCCTCATGGGCAGCTCCACCTTCACTCTCTTCAGTGGAGGAGAGGGAGTTTTGTCTCCTGCAAGGGACCCTCCTTTCTCTCATATTCCTCTGTTGGAGGAAGTAAGGAGAGATCTGTCTTGATAGTTAGATGACAGAGTGCCACTTGGCACTCCCCCTCCCAAGATGCTTCTGTTTTTGGACGCATCAACCAAGAGATGAGGTGCACACCTGGAAGCTGCTCTTCAGCAGGTATCAAACTTTCTTGTCTTTCTACACCGAGGGAAGCTTTTCTCTGTCTCAGCCATTAAGGGCTATACAGTAAACCCCCATGTAATTGTGGTCTCATATATATATATATATATATATATATATATATATATATATATATATATATATATATATATATATATATATATATATATATTATATATATATATATATATATATATATATATATATATATATATATATATATATATATATATATATATATATATATATATATATATATATATATATATATACATATATATATATATATATATATGCATTATTTGCTGAAAATTCGTCTGTTCACAGTATTTTTCACTGAGAAATATTCACTAATTACTATTTTCATCTCATTTTCATGACTAGATGCACTTTTTGTGATAAAACTGTTAAAATACTCAAGTAGTGCTCGAGTTACAATGATTCTCCTTACAATAATTCAATTTTGCAATGGGGTAAGCAAGCAACTAATACCGATATGACAATACATGTATTTATAAAATATTTACAAATTTTGCGTGGGCGCAGGCAGCAGCGTACAATCAGGCGGTGAAAGAGACCAAATTACAATAGACCAACTTCTTTTCCTCCATCTCTTTATCCCATCTTCTAGTTAAAAAAGTAAGAGAATGATAAAAGTATTTGTTAGTAACGTTATACTCTTGCGTAAATGCATGCAGCCATAAACAACCGAACAAGAAACTTGTTTTGCATATCACTGAATAGGAAAACAACAGCCATTTTGCCTGTATTTCAACCATCGTACGGTAATAAACAATTACCACAGTTATAGTACAAATGATGTTAAGTAGAATAGAACTGATATATTTTTACATTATACCCTTATTCAGTATGGATAAAAGATCGACAAGGAAATATACTACTAAATTTAAGGTGCAAGTTGTAGCTGAAGCTCAGGATACAAGGTTCAAGCTGCTAATGACTATAAATTATCGTGCATCGGTAACATGGATGAAACTCGACTGTAACAAAAATAGGAGAGAAAGTATTTTAATCAAAACTACTGGGCATGAAAGAACACATTACTGCTATTTTTATGCCAATAAACGATAAATACGTAAAGCACGTATTATGATGAAATCAAGTGAAAATAGCGAACGGAATCTTTATTTATTTTACACAAAACAAATGCCCCCAAACGGCCAACGTCATCTATTAACAAAAAAATAGCTAAATTAATTTCACATGAGACGTATTGAAGTTATATTTCAACTTAAAAACACTTCATATAACAAAAAATAACCTTGGCCAATATAAATAAAGTATCTAGAGATTCATTTATACTGACTAGAAGCAAGAAAAGTGCTCTGAACTGAGTTAAAGACGGCAAAATAAACTTAATGTGAAATCGGTTTCCAAACCAAAACATTGATTGCTATGATTGCAATTTATAATGCAAAAGCAGTATAAGAATATCTATAATATTGGATACAGTGAATTAAGGCATAACATTTTAAAGGATCCATGGAAATGATGCATATTTGTTATGTTGATGATTGTATTGTATACGTATACGGTAGCCTAGCCTACATTATTGAGTACAGTAGGCTAGGCTACCGTATATGTATACGATATACCATAGTGTAGGCTAAGCTAATTCTTATTTGTTATTCGGTTTCTCTTTGTATTGAATTGTCATAACTCACTCTGCATGAACCTCCAGAATTAGCTGATATTAATAATTACTACTGTATCCCATGTATATATAGAGTATACTTTATAGTGTGCTAGGCTACCATATATATATATATATATGTATATATATATATATATATATATATATATATATATATATATATATATATATATATATATATATATATATATGTATATATATATATATATATATATATATATATATATATATATATATATATATATATATATATATATATATATATATATATATATATATATATATATATATATATATATATATATATATATATATATATATATATATATATATATATATATATATATATATATATATATATATATATATATATATATATATATATATATATATATATATATATATATATATATATATATATATATATATATATATATATATATATATATATATATATATATATATATATATATATATATATATATATATATATATATGCATGGTACTGAATACCCTAGTGTAGGCTAGGCTATATTCAAGATACTTTTTTTCCAACAAATGATGGGTTTTTCTGGAACCTAACCCCATCATAAGTAGGGTAATACCTTTATAAGCATTTTTTTTTTTTTTTGTGTTTGAACTATCAAAATAGGCAGTTCTAAGTGTTTTTACAAGGGTTCTAAGCATTCCCGGGTTGTAGCTATTCGCGGGGGTTGTGGTGCGCATCCCCCGTGAATACAGGGGGTTTACTGTAGAGCTGGTCCTTCATTGGAAAGGAGTTGATCTCTTATCCTCATGAGAGATCTCTATGCTTCAGAGAAGCTTTGAGCAGTCTTGTTACCGAGGGAACTCAGCCCCCTTTGTGGGACATGACTCTTGTCTTGAAGAGGCTAACCTGTACTCCATAAGGGCCATTGAGAGAGTTGTCAGACAATGCCTAACTTTGAAGACTGTTTTCTTGCTTGCCCTAGCTTCAGCAAAGAGAGTAGGTTAGCTTCATGGCCTTTTCAGAATTGGTAGCGAAGACTCGGAATCTGTTGGTGTCTGACATTAGATTCGAGTCTTTTTTGATCCTTTCCCTAGAGGACTTTGTTGGTAGTAATGAGGATGAGATACTACTGTGTCCAGGTAGGGTGCTGAAGTTAAGTATATCTTAGTTTAACCAGACCACTGAGCTGGTTAACAGCTCTCCTGGGCTTGTGCTGCAGTACTATTTCAAGAGAACTTGACATGTCAGGCTTGAGTGTCAACACCTCATCATTAGTACTGGCTCAGCCAAGAAAGAGGTGTCCAAGAACACGATCTCTTTCTGACTTCATGAGACTATCAAAAGGGTGTACGGTTCGTCTGGCAAGGTCTTGGTGAGAGCTCATGAGGTTAGGGGCATTGCCCTGTTTCTGGTTTTCCAAAAGAACCTGTCAGTTCAGCAGGTATTATGAGCAGGTGTGTGGTTGCGCCAGACCACATTCACCTCATTTTACCTTCAGGACATTAATTCCTTTGACATGTTTTCCTCTGGCCCTGTGGTGGCTGCCCTACAAGTTGTGTAGCCCACCTGGCTCCCCTAGGAGGACAGGTAGCATCTTGTCTAAGTTGCTCAATAAGCGAGAGAAAGAGAGAGAGAGAGAGAGAGAAAGAGAGAGAGTGTGTGTGTGTGTGTGTGGTGTGAATTACTTGGTCTCTTTTATTCTTTGACCTTTCTATCATGTAGGGCAGAGTCAGGTAATGAGCTGTCACGTGCTGGACGAAGGAGGTTTGCAGATGAGTACATGATGGGGGGTATCCTGTCCTTCATCTTTTTTGTAGAATGATTGGATGCATGTCCCCTCCTTCTCTAGGCAAAGGGACAGAGAAAGAGAAGAGATAGGCAGTGAAACAAACCCCTTGGTTTTAATAGCAAGTTGTATTGTGTGTGTTGTATACTGGTTCCTTCAGCCTTCAATAAAGTAATGAAAGCAAACTCATTAATTTATGCCCAGAAGTCTAGCAGTTGCAACATCTTGCATGTTCAACTGGCTAGAGGTATGGGATTCCTTCCTCAGCTCTTTCAGACCAGGTAGAACCAACAGCCGGTTCATAGAAGTCCGGACCTCCCCTACCAGTGGTTAAGTCTCCTAAGTAAAGAATGAAGGTTTGTATTTGTGTAGGAACAAAAGCAAATTTTCAGAGTAATTCATATTTTTCCTAACACACAAACCTGAAGTTCTTTACATTTCTGTCCCATCTCAGCCACCCCTCATTCCGGTACGTGGGCCAAAAGGCAAAATGGAGTCAAGACTAACAGGTAGGTGGAGCTTCCTCCTATCTTGTTGGTAGGTAACTACCTTGTGTGAAAGTTAAATGGTCGTCCTAGCTTGCTTTTGCAAGCAAAACCCTATGTAAAGAACTTCAGGTTTGTATGTTAGGAAAAATATAAATTACTTAAAAAATTTGCAGTATAATAAGTTTTTATTATAAAGTCTGTACTGTTTCCATAATAATACTGTACTGCCATTTCTATTATGATTAACATATGCAGGCAGATAAAAGGAGATAATTTTGTATTTGTACCTGTTATACAGTGGACCCCCGCTTTATTGCGTTTCACCATTCACAGTGTCAGTTAGTTGCGGATTTTTCTGTGGAATGTAAATCCAAATAAATCGCGAAAAATCAATAATTCTTGGATTTTTTATAGAGCAGTATTTGCTAATTACTGTATTTTCATGTTATTTTCATTGCTAAATACATTTTATGATAAAATTATTTGCTGATTTTCAAATATATTATTGGTAATGAAACGCAGCCAAATATCAATAAAATGTATATTTTTTCAATGCATATTTAAATATTTAGGTACAGTACTTAACTCTACATGCGAATTCCCAATGTTTCCCCTTTCTACTGTAAAAAAAGAAAATGGAATGGTTTGAATACTGAAAATAGGGGGAACTTGATTAGTTTTCACACATAACTGTAAGCCATATGCTGTATTTTTAAGGGTAATGTTGTAAGATGACTCTGAATTAATATTAAAGTGTTTGAGGATGATAGTAGAGCATATCTAAAATATTCGCTAATTATTTTCATGTTATTTTTGTGACTAAATACATTTTTTATGATAAAAAAATGGTTTACTAATTTTCAAATGTTAATATTAAAGTAAACATAGCAAAATATAAATAAAATGTTATTTCACTTAAAGAATCCATTTATACTGTACAGTATTATTCTATTGATCTGTTATCGTTGTAATATGTATATAAAAAAACGATCATCCAACCATTTATAATGTTTACGTTTTCAGAATCACGTGAGTGAGCCTACTACCGAAAGAATTGGGAAAGTAATTTTTTAGTTGCTAAAAGAAACGAATGTATTAATGGAATTTTTAATTGTACATAAAAGTAACAATGGTATAGAAAGGTAAACAAACACTTCATGTTAAAGTAACAATCCCTCAAAATCACAAAACAGCTGTTTCCTGATTCATTTTACCAATAAAAACCTCATACCCCCTCAGTCTCTCTCTCTCTCCTCTCTCTCTCAATCTCTCTCTCTCTCTCTCTCTCTCTCTCTCTCTCAGTACTGTACATATCCTTTAATGAAATATGAATTACTGTATCATGAACATAAAAATATAAAACTAAAACTCTAGGAAGTTCGTGATGCCATCAAATGAGACAAGTTTAGTTGATTCTAAGTATGATTAACACACACAACAGTACACAAGAGAATATTTTATCACAGTTGATTGGATTTATAATTTGGTATTTTTTTCAATGCATATATAAATATTTAGGTACATTACTTAACTGTACTTGTGAATTCCCAATGTTTCCCTTGGCTACTATAAAAAGAAAATGGGACGGCTTGAATACTTTATCAGAGAAAGTGGCTGTCCCAGAATATAGGGGGAACTTGATTAGTTTTCTCACTTAGCTGGATGCAATATATTTTTAAGGGTAAAATGTTGTAAAATGACTTTGAAATGATATTAAAGTGTTTCAGGATGATAGTTTAAGGTTTATTTGGTGTAGGATGATAGTTTAAGGTATATTTGGTGTAGGATGATAGTTTGAGGTATATTTGGTGTTTGAACTATTAAAATAGGCAGTTATAAGCATTTTAGTTTAAGGTATGTTTGGTGTTTGAACTATTACAATAGGCAGTTATAAGCATTTTTAGATGGGGTAACAACTTAACATGGATTTTCACTTTGCAGGGGTGGTTGTGGTCCCTAGCCCCCCGCAAATACAGGGGTCGACTGTTCTGCAGCCTTTAATGTCTTAGACAATATATATCTCATTGTGTTAGCAAGGAGCTATATTTCTTTTCTTTTAATTTGATTGTTAAAAGCTCTTTAATTTGGCTCCCAAAACATTTTTTTTTTTACTTAGATACAGATGTCTTTGACTACTTCCGAGCCATTATGAGTAAGGGAGAACTTTCTCAGCGTGCTCTTGAGCTTACGGAGGATGCACTTAGCATGAATGCTGCTAATTATACAGTCTGGCAGTACAGGTATGAAAGTGAATCATATTCCAAAGTTTAGTTGTGAACATAGTATATTTCAAATGATGTGCTAAGTCGTATGCAGATGGCAGTAGTGTATGTAATTTAAGCTCATGGTGAATGCCATTTCCTTGAGGACAAACCATTGCCTTAACAGAGACCTATGTGTAATACAAAGTAGTGTACCAGATAAATTATCTGGGATGAATCTTACCTGCTAACTTTAGTTAGCTTAAATTTTCGTGCCATGGCTGCAATTGGCATTCAAAGAAAAAATAAGAATGCTAAGCTGACCTGAATGGACTCTGAGTCACCTGTTCACAGCCAGATGTGTGTAGGGTGTTCATTTTAGTCAGAATTCTCCTTGTTGTCTTGAGTGTTGGTTCATCTGTGCATTTGAGGAATATTTCGACTTGTTTGCTGATTTTCACAGATATTTTTTTAGATTTTGCTGAAACAAGGACTGTCAAACTCCATAAAGTCTTTAGGCCAGTAGTTTGCGGTAGAGGCTGTCGTTTCTCTTCCCGCTGACTCTCCCTCCCCTCTGAGTCTTCCTCTTAGCTGTCTACTGTTGTGTCATCACTCTCCCAGCTGCCTCCTGTTACCTTAGATATTGCACATCAGGCTATAGTTCAGCCTACCACCACCCTGCCTCATCTTCTGCATCGCTTGAAGAACAGCATCTGCCAAACTGGCTTCTTTTGCCCTTGTGGGATTGAACAATGAGACAGAAAAGTTATCTTCTGTTTTCAAGTGACTTAGATAAATGCGCATTACTTTATCCACAGTTATTTGAGGAAACAAAGCTTGAAGAGGAACTGTCATTGTTTTCATCTAGCACTTTGGTTCTGGTATTGGCCATTATCTAACTTAAGTTGTCTGATTCAGTTAAAGCATGCCTTGCTGAAACTTTACTTCACCCTGGCACCCAAGGTTGGTATTAAGAACGCAACTATTTCTATCTCTCCCTTTTGAAGTTGTGTAGGGCCGCTTTTTATAATACAGGGTCAGTGATGGAAATTGAACCTCGTTGGTTCATGACTCACATTTTTATGGTGTAGTGGGTCCATTGGAGAGGAAAACTTTAGAGACCTTCTAGGGTCTGTGGCCAGCCAGTGAAACAGAGCCATTTGAAGTTGTTATACTGCTTTATCAAGGTGTTCTTTGCAAAAGTCTCGGTTAATGCTATCACACATTCCTGAAGGTTCACGCATTTTTTGTGAGTACTTTGAATTTATGGCTTGCCTTGATATGGCTTACATTGACACTTCTAGGGAAACATCTATATTTATGAATGCCATCTTTAAGAAGAGAGAGCAGTTGTGCTCTTATTTAAAATCTAAAGTGGCTGCCTCAAAAGAATGCTGCTATCTTTGAACTGCTGCATGAATGCCTATTTAACGCTTCTCTTTTTAAGGCATTTAAGGAGGATATAACGAACCAAGAGAAGAGGGAATTCTTAACTCCTTTTTAGAAAACAGCTCTGAAGAGACCAGTCCTTTCTCCTGTAGCTGCTCTTCCACTCATGTATCAGTCAGGAGTCCAAAAGCCTTCAACCTCCTCACCTCTAGACCCTTTTGAGGGGAGTACAGTAAACCCCCCGCATTCGCGGTCTCACAATTTGCGGACTCAGCTATTCGCTGGATTTATTGTGGAACCTATCTATCTAAAACATATTCGCCGGAAAACTTGCCCATTCGCAGGTTTTTCTGTGGAACATATCTATAAAAAGTTCGGGGGAAACCCGCCTATTTGGGGATGCAGATTTTTGTCTTTTTAATATAACAATATTTTGTATTCTCATATTTATTGTATAACATTAAATAATAATGTAAAGTAATGATAATACTACAGTACATAATAGTAATAATATTTTAAATAATAATAGTAAGTAATACTACGCTGGGTACCTGTAATAATAATAAATAATAAGATTAAATCATTTGGGTACTCACCGGTAATGAATGTTGATTATGAATGATGATGATGAATTAGCTGTGCAGTACGATGAATATGATGGAGATATGACTGCACAGCAAAGCAGAGGAGTCCCATCTAATCTGAGGGCGCCTCTTCACCTTCTTCAGGAGGTGCTTTGTTGGGTTTCAGCAGGCGCTGTCATGTTAAGGTATTTGAGCATGGCAACGAGGGTGGTACGGTAGGGCTGCATGGTCTCATTAATGGTATTGGAAATATTTGTGGTCCTTTCTTCATTATTATCCCATGCCTTGATCATTGTCTGCAGCTGCCTGACTTTCTCAATAAATTTGTACAGACCATGAAATTGTTCAATATCCTGGTCTGTTGGTGGGATAGTAAAGAGGGTGGTGAGTTCTCCAAGAATATCCTCCCCAAGTATTTTACCTTGTTCATGCTCAATGCAGGTGACCGCAATAATGTCACACCGTAATGGGCTGCTACTTCTCCCTGACTTTTGCCCTCGTAACATAACAGTCATGTCTACTTTCTTCTCATCAGTCATTAACTGTAATGTCCTCTGGCACTTAGGCTCTTTGGCAGAGACCTTAGAAGAAGCAGAGCATGTAGAGGACATCTTAATGCACGATTTCAAAAAATAGTCCATAGTACTGTAAACACAAAATGCACAAACGAGAGATAGCAATGAACCAAGTTATATTGGGTCATTTGCCACTGCGGTATATGTACGGTACTATTGGGCGTACATATACTAACATTGATATTCTGTACATGGAGTACTGTACATTTTATCAAATTTTTTGTTGTAAGATGATTTTTAAATATTGCATACAAAAAGTGTTTTGGGATGATACGTAGTACTACAGGTAGTACATGGAGCATATCTAAAATGTATCTAAAATATGTAAGACAACGGGAATAGCAGGGTACGTATGCTTACATCTGCGGTACGTAGCATTTTCATGTACGTACTAAGTATATATTCATGATTACTGTAAGTACGTTTTGTATGATGAAAAGAGATTTACTAATTTTCAAATATTACAGTACTGTAATATATTAATGTAAACACAGCAAAATTTCCATAACATATACAGGCAGTCCCCGGTTTACGACAGGGGTTCTGTTTTTACGCCGCGTTAACCAAAAATTGTAAACTGAAAAATCGTTGAAAATCGTAAAAAATCCTAAGAAAATCTTACTTTTAATGCTTTGGGTGTATTGAAAAGATGTAAATACATTTTTATTGAGTTTTTCATCAAAAAGACTTCGAAATTTTCATTATTCTGCTGTTTTGGAGCCATATTTCTTCTGTTGGATCGTCGTACAACGTGTCGTAACCCTGGAACATGCGTCGTAAACCTGGAAATAATTTCTGATGAATATATTTGAAAAGCGTCGTAACCTCGGAACATTGTAAGCTGGACCCGACGTAAACTGGGGACTGCCTGTATTTGTTTTTCTTAAAAAGTGCTTCACCCAAGCCACCTCTCTGCAAATACAAAGAACTCGAGATGCTGGATGCTGTCTACTCTGGACCAGTGATACTTGACATTTGCAAAGCAACCAATCCGGGAGCGCCATTCATTTTCCTTGGCTCTCATTGGCTGTTCACTTGGCATTGATTGGCTGAACACTTGGGACCAACTTGCAAACATGGAGTTTTGGGAGACCACATCTACGGCATCCTTCTCAGTTCATGCATAGTCCGTAGCATCTTCTGATCAGGTGAAATCACGGATCTTTGTGTGTGGGTTCTTAATCTTTGTGCATCAGCAGTAACCGGCCCTAAAATGCATCCTAAAAAACGCCCTGCTCCTTCTAAGGCTTCTAAGGCTTCTGGCAAAGAGCGTAAAAGAAGAAGACGGTTATGAAACTCGAGGAGAAGGTGAAAGTTCTTGATTTGTTAAAAGAGGACAAAAGTTTTGCCGCAATTGGCTGCTATTGTAATGTTAATGAGAGCACAGTGAGATATATAAAGAAGAAAGAGGCGGAGATACGAAAGTCTGTAAGCATGAGCTACTTTGGTAGTGCAAAGGCAATTGTGACAGTGCGGGATAAACATTCGTGAAGATGGAATTTGCGCTGGCGTTCTGGATAAAGGACTGCCAGAAGAAGAACATGCCCCTTGACTCCAATATCATTTGTGAGAAAGGGCGACAACTCTACCAGCAGTTATCAACTGCTTCTAAGGCACTGATGTATTACACAGGTAGAGGAAGGCGTTGAAGAAGGGGAATTAGAATTCTTAGGCTTCGATGAACCCGTGCCTACAGAAGCAGAAGAGGAAGAAGAGGAGGAAGAGCCCCAAGCAGGACCATCGTCAGCACCTCAAGGTTTCCAGGCCAGCAAGGGCTGGTTCCACCAATTTCAAAAGTGGTTCTACCTAAAGTCTGCTTCTCTGCATGGGGAATCAGCTTCTGCAGACATTAAAGCAGCCTCGAAATATCCGGAGACCTTCAAGAAAGTCATCGAGGAGAAGGGCTACCATCCAGAACAGGTATTCAGTATGGATGAGACTGGCCTGTTCTGGAAGAAGATGACTTCCTGTACATACCTCATGAAGGACTAAGCTAAAGCCTCCGGATTCAAGGCCCAGAAGGATAGGGTTACCCTCCTAATGTGTGGGAGTGTTTCATGCTCAAACCAGGCCTCATTTACAAGGCTGCAAACCCCAGGGCCCTCAAGAATAAGAACAAGGCATTGCTGCCTGTGTTCTGGATGTGTAACCCTAAGGCCTGGATCACCAAAGTCCTTAGACTGTACTGGTTCCATCAGAGCTTCATCCCTCAAGTTAGGCAATACCTGAACAACTTGGGCATGGAGTTCAAGGTGTTGCTGATCATGGATAATGCTGGTCGCCACCCTCTTTATTACAAGGGAGTCCAGCTCGAGGTCCTCCCTCCCAACACCACCTCTCTTCTCCATCCTATGGACTAGGGCGTGATCCATGCCTTCAAGGCACTCTATACCGCGAACTCCCTCCAGCGCCTTGTGAATGCAATGGACAATGACAGTGAATTTAAGCTAAAAGAATTTTGGCATAAATTCACGATTGTCACATGTCTGTCCATCATCGACCGATCATGGAAGGACATGAAGAAGGAGACCCTGAACACGTGCTGGAACAGGTTGTGGCCAGAGTGTGTTCATGATTACAGGGGCTTCTCTCTTGAAGAAATTCAACAGTCGGCCATTAATAAGGCATTCTAGTTGGCGAGGATTCTAGGTGGAGAAGGCTTCGAGGACATCACCGAGGATGAAGTCGGCACCCTCATTGATGCCCATTCTGACCCCCTGACAGACCAGGATTTGGAAGACGTGACGAAGTCTGCCAGTGAGGAAGAAGATACGCCAGGTTCAGGAGAGGAGCAGGAGGAGGAGGGCCTGACTTTGGAACGTCTATGTCGAAACTTTGACGAGAGATTGTACTTTTCCACAAGCTGTGGTATAGTTTTAAGTATTCTCTTAAAATTTACGTAAAGTGGAAATGCGTATTATGTAGAAGGACATTATTTTTCGTTGTTTGTATTTAATAGTAAAAAATGTTGTCTTAGTTGTTTCGTGTGTTTGATTGTAAGTATACTTGTAGTATTGCTTAACTACCGGATTGGTTGTTGCACGGTAGTTAGTCGAAGGCTTGGTTTTGGTCAAAGACGGCCATGAAGGCAGTCGCTTCATAGCTTTAACATTGAGTGGTTCGAGCTGGTGGGGGACTCAAGAATGCAGCCATAATTGTCGGTGTCTACAAATCCAAAGCATTCCTATTCCTTTTAAAGTACATTTAGGGAAACCTTTTTTAGAAGATATGCATATCAAAATGTAAGGAGAATTTCTTGAGGTGTACTTTGGATGAGGGTAGTGAAATAGAGACTGTGCTTATGCCAGTCTAACTGTACGTCAAACTAGGAAAAATTGAATACGCCAATAGTAAGTTCATATTGTTAGTTTAGTTAATATACACAATGCAATGTACAGTATTAATATAATCACAATTTAAACTAATATAAGAGTGAAGTAACCTGGGTGTTGTACCATAAGACTTAGGCTACGATTTGGGTCAGTACGTTTTAGATCGTTTAGGCTATACAACAACAATGACGATTTGAAATGCTATACTTACTCTGAGTGAGTCGGAATAAAATGGTGCCATGACCAGGATTACAGTGAGTGGTTGTTGTATCAGAGATCAGTATAGTTAAAGTTTAGGAAAGTTTAAGGATTGTTGTGATAGTTGGCGATAAAGATAAAGACATGACCGGCTGATGGTGGCGGCCACATTAGAATGTCACATATTAGCCTAGCCCGACATGGAATAGTAGAATAAACTCGGTCCATCATTGCCTAGCCTAACTGTATCCTGACTTTTGATAATATTAGGATAAGTTAGGGAAAATGATGGTTGACGCATTTTCACTTCGTAAATTTATTTTTCCTTCATAAATTGTAGGTAATGGAAAGGAAATATTAATTTTTTTAAATTTATGGTGAGTTTTAAGATACTTAAGTGAGATTTGATATGGAATAAACCCTGTTGTGCATTGTATATATGTATGTGTAGTCAAGGGCACATATATATTCAATATAACTGGTAGTGATCTACCATTAATTGATCTGAAGTGTAGTCAACTTTTAAATATTATATTTGCTAACATGGTATATACAGTATATATATTTTTTTTTTAAGTTGGCAGCTGTACAATTTTAGTAATTAAGAACTTGGTAATTAGGAACTTGTATATTAGGTGTTGGTAAATTATAGGCTAAGATGTCTGACCTAGGAGAATTGAAGAAGAGACGGGGAGGTTTTAAGTCTGTGATAACTAACTGGTCAAAAAAGGTTGAAACCACTATTGATGCAGGTGATGTCAATAGTATTTCTTCATTGAGAGACTCATTGAAGGAATATTTACAGAAAGTCCAGGAATTGGATAATGAAATATTGAATCTAACAGATCCTGGAGAACAAGTCTGACAGTTGAACATGTAGTCATTGACACTTCTGTTCAACACGTCAGAGGCTGGTCTCCTTCCTTTGCTCTTACATGACCAGGAAGGAGTTCCAGGTGAGGCGAACTCCCAGTCAGTTCAGGAGCGTATTCAGAACCCTCCTTCCAAGAAGTAAGTCTTCCTTATGTAAAGAACCGATGGTTTGTATATTGTGTAAGAACAAATGACAAATTTTAGAAATAATCTGTATTTTTCCTAACTATACAAACTAGAGGTCCTTTACACTTACATGCCCACCTCAGCCACCCTTTATTCCGCTTCCTAGGCCAAAAGGCAAAGTGGGTGTATACTGACTGGGTGGGTGGGACTCCCACCCGTAGTCGATAATCAGCTACATACTCCGTCACCTTGTTTAAAGTTAAAGGCTATTTCTAGCTGCACTGAAAGCAATTCCTTATGTAAAGAACCTCAGATTTGTATAGTTAGGAAAAATACGAATTACTTTAAAGATTTGTCCTTTTTTTTATAATCCATGTGTAGGTCATGTATGTATGCATGCATGTTAATTCCAGTAACTTTTAGTAGTGGTTTGAAAATGAAGTTTTGAAGTGAAACCTTTATCTGTGGCTACTTGGTACTGGTTCGACAAGTGTTAAAAATGAAACAATCATTAACGAACGCTCCCAGTCGTTACCCCTACTCTTTGGAGGGTAGGGGTAAAACAGCGAATGTTTTGGTTGTTATTATTCTCTAGTTAGAGAATAAGGATGGATGTGTAGACAAGTGCTCTGAAATTTGGGTTTGTTTTCTTGGTTAAAAAGTGGATTGTCTGGATTTTGGTCTGTATTTGGCAACATGGATTCTTCTTCTTAATCGTCTCAATCGAAATCTGTTAGATTTTGTAAGGTAAGTGGTTGTAAGACCAGATTGGATTAATTGACGTGCGTACGCATGAACTATGCATGGATCATTGCAAGGATTGATCTTTGGAAGAGATAGAGAAGATTATAAATTACCAAATTAGAAGAGAAGGACTGACCTAGGAGAGTAAACAGAACAGTCTTGAATCTAGGTTTTCTTTAGAATTAACACCTGGTCAAGAAGACAGAGATAAGTCTATAGTTTCTTCTCTAGTGGATATAGATCCTTCTACTCCCAAATGTCAGCTCAGGACAGTAGGTTAGATTTAATGCAATTAGGTATTGACTCATTAAATCTAGAATTGAATTTTGTGTAATAATTTGAGTCTTTTACATAGAATGTGTCCAGTGCATTGGCAGGGACAGTGTCCTCTCTTTCCTTTGGCCACTCCATGGATGCAGCCTTGCCTGTCATCTCGGCACCCCTGCCAACAGACCTGATAGTCTCGTGGTTTCCAGATGAAGACTAACATCCCAGGATGTTGAAGAACTATCTCCTCTGTCTCCTGCCTTTGCTTTTGGTCCTCCATGGACAGAGTTAGATCGTGGTCACATAAGGACAGTGATGGTAGGTGTACATCTTCAATAGGTCTGGATCTTGTGCTTGACCCCTTTGTCCCATGGTTATTATAGCTGTAGTAAGCATTCACGCCAGTTCTCCCCTTTGATCACCGATGATGCAAGTTTTGTTTTCGACAAGGGCATTGTTATGTCCGTACCCAGGATTGTGTGGTTTTTATGGACTTTTTCAAGCTTAGGCTAAGAGTGCCAGATATTCGCATTTGCCTGTTAGTCCATTAGTTTCCGCAAGGCGTTGAGTCCACGTACAATTCAACATATGTCGTTGAGGCCTCTCGAGGTGTTATCGAGTTCACACAAGGTGTCACCGAATCCGCACTGCTGGCAGGAAGTCTGTACTGCTGTCTGCTAGGAAGGCTATGGTGTGTCAAGGAGGGGATCTCTTCCCCCCTCTTCCTTTGATCCAGGTCTTGTGGTCCATTTTTACCAGCCAAGAGAGGCACAATTGTGTCTGTGTTTGAAGTTTTGTGGACAGCATTTTGTTTCTTTAGCAATTTTTGGATGTGGTGAACTGATTCAAGAGCCTGAGATTATGCATTAGACTTTGCTAATGCCATCGAAACTATACCCTTTAGTGAATTGCGGTGAACACTGTTAACTGTGTTTGAAGGAGTTTTGTGGACTCCTTCCTCATTAGGCCCTAAGGGTTTTTGTTTCTTTAGCAAGGCATTTTTGGATGTGATGGTGAACTGGCTCATGTCACTAGCAACCTCAAGTTCACATGTGCTCCTGGCTGGTTCCTTCAGTCTCCCTCCTTAGCAGACAGTCATTGGTTTCAGCTCATCCTTTTGGGAAGTAATAGACAACAAGCTATCCATTTCTATAGCTGCAGGGACAGGGAAAGAGACAGAGAAGACTGAAATAGTACTTTTCTCCACCATTCCCAGGCCACTAAAGGGAAGTCTCTTCCTCTTACCATAATGCACTTTGGGCAATTCTACATGTTTCTCCAGGATTCATAAGTCTGATTAGCTCATCGAGCCCGCGTGTGTTTGTGTGTGTGTGTGTGTGGGTGCAGGTTGGGCCACTTTGCTCAAGTGTGGGAACACTTAGTGTAGATGCCTTGGTAAAGAAAGTTATTTTGGAAGGTTATGGCATTCCTGTCAGAGGCCGCCAAACAAACGTCTCGTAGGCCCACCTTAATGAATCTACTTTAGCAACCCCAAGTTCAATTCCTCTGGTCAAAGTTCCTTCAGTCTCCCTCCTTAGCAGTCATTGGTTTCAGCTCATCCTTTTGGGAAGTAATAGACAACAAGCTATCATTTCTACCAGGTCTTAACCTTTCAGTCATACAGAGCAACCTAGAGAAGAGACAAGTATTGGTCAGGAAGTCTTTTTCTTCATTAGAGAAAGCAGCATTAGAGGAAGTACCAGCTACTTTGCTGACTTTTTTACACAGGCTGTTCCTAGTGCCAGGCAATAGGAGGTCAGAGGACAGTCCTCTACATACACAGGCTCAATTTCATTGGTGCTCTGCTCATTCATATGACTGAGAACATGACATTTCTAGGTGGAGATTCACCTTGCCAGTGACTGTCTTCCCACTAAATGAGTGAGTATCCTACATGAAAAAGCCATGGTTTGTATTTCCACAACAGGAAATATAATTCTAAAAGTAATTTTTATTTGTTCCAGGTATATAAACCAGAGCCTTTTATCATAATCCCACTTCAACCACGCTTATGCGGGTGAGTAAGTGACTCCTCCACTCATCCACAGCAGTAAACCACCTGCTAGTTACAAGCTTCAATAACCATTTCCTGCTTGAGCTGAGGAACACTCCGACATAAAAGACTGGTTTGTATACCTTGAAAAATACAAAACTCCTCGAAGATTTTATATTTTTATTAAATTTATTTTATTCTGCTGTGGTGCTTCTTACTAATGTGGATTTTATGGTTGTTATTTCATAGGTAGCTGAGGTTAGGCTAGGATTTAGGGCTAGCCTGGCATTGGATAGGATATTTGCAGTGCAGTACTGTATTTGTTATTTGTATTGAAGAAATCCACAACTTGGATCTACTAGTGTGAATAAGAGGATTACTGGAAATTTGGAACCTGAGAATTATTTGTAATATTTTTTTTAGATATCATAGAGATAGTAATTAATTTTTAAAGAATTCTACCCTCATCCCTGCCAGTTGACAGGCAAAAACACACTAGCTGTGGAGGTTTGTATCCCTTCACATTGTTTTTCACTGTATTGAGCCACTGACCTTCAGTTTTTATATAATTTTAAATCTAGTTTGACCAGTTGATGCCATAAAAAAGGCATTTGTAAAGCAGTGGTCTGGATCTGTGAAACATGAATGTTTCTTAAAATACTTTTGTTTATTTCAGGCGAAAAATTCTAAAACACCTCGGTAGCAACCTTAAGAATGAGTTAACATTTTGCAGAGAAATGATTGAAATGAATCCAAAAAATTATCAAGTGTGGTAAGTACATAGCTGTTAATAAGAACTATTGTTAGTATTGTACAAACCTATTGATCATAAAATAGCCTTTAACTCTGTGGGCACATCTAGGTGCACAGAGCATAGCTTTTCAAAGAATGGTTCCAGCATGCATGCTTAGCCAGTTGCCAAAACCTTGCAGAAACACTACTGATATTCATTCTTCTGTGGACTTGTTTAGTAATTGGTAACTGCAGGGGGTTATCAGTGTTTTCACTGCATTTATTTTCATGCCACTGGCAGAATTTCATTTTTAGTGCATTTAAAATCCATTCTTATCTTGTGTGTTGTGTAATATTTAGTAAGTTGTTTCAGTGGGTTACATTTCAACTGGCAACTGATGCATTGCCAAGTTGTGACTATTATTAGACTACAGGTTTTTAACTTTTTGCTGTTTTTCCTACTCCTGTATACAGGCAGTCTCCGGTTTACGATGGGGGTTCCGTTCTGACGATGTGTCGTAAGCCGAAAATCATCGTAAACCGGAAAAATTGTCGAAAATCGTAAGAAAACCTTACTTTTAATCCTTTGAGTATCCTTTGGAAGTCTTTCATGAAAAACCTCCAAAATTTTACCATTCTACTGTTTTGGAGAGAGAGAGAGAGAGAGAGAGAGAGAGAGAGAGAGAGAGAGAGAGAGAGAGAGAGAGAGAGAGAGACTTGGAATTTCACAGAACTACATTGCTCTCCCAGTTTTACTTTAAGTGTCATCCTACATCAAGTATAGCTTAAATTATTATCCTGTTACTACTGTATTAATCTTTGAAATTATATTATTAGAGAGAGAGAGAGATTTAGAGAGATAGAGAAAGAGAGAGAGAGAGAGAGAGAGAGAGAGAGAATTACCACTACGACTTACATTCAGCCATTCTTTTGCTGGCACGAGAGAGAGAGAGAGAGAGAGTTCTCTTTAATCTCTCAAGGAATGTTAATCCATTTCTCTCTACTGCGACTGACAACAAAAAATTGTTTTTTTCTTAGTCTTCCAAAGATGTAGGCTACTACTACTTTTACTAAGCACTTTTAAAGCATCTGAACACACACACACACACACGCAGTGTGCATAGGTAAAGAGACTCAAATTAGCAGTATCTTTTCCTGCAAGAGTGAAGGGCTGAACTTAGTATCGATTTATAATATATCTATCCATAGAAACTGATCTGCCCTTAGTCTGCTTTGAAAATGCATAAATGTTGTAATTTCAGTATAGTGTATTATTATTATTTAATCTTATTAATATTGGAAAATTAGCACTTATTATTAGGTAAGTCATTTATATATCATACAAACGTAGTTAGTCATCTCCCACAAATTTGTTAGATAAATCTTACACAGTCATTCTCTCTCTCACGTCAGAGAGAGAGAGAAAAAAAAATACTACACACCTTCTTTATAGTGTATGCAAAGCCCGTGAGGTACAAGCTTTGTGATTGGTTAAAATCCCACCCTTCCTGCCAATAGCATGTCGTCAAGGAGGGTGGGAAGGGGAAGAGGGGGTTGTTACAAGTTGTTATTGGCTACTGTCAGTCCTGCCAGCCAATAGCGTATCGTCATGGAGAGAAGGGGTTGCTACGAGCTCTGTTATTGGCTACTTCTAATCCCCCAAGCCGGTATCGTCGTAAGCCTACATCAAAGTAATAAAAAAAAATTGTCACACAAGTGATGATGGGATTTTAGTATATTTTTATGTTTATATACAGTAATCGATATTTTTTTGAAGGATATATGCAATACAGAGAGAGATATGGGCGGTTGGCCTTACTTAAATCTCAGAAGTGAAATTATTTGTGAATTATTCGAGAACAGAGAGAGAGAGGGAGGTTGAATGAAGTGATTACACTGGTAAGCAGTTTTATGATTTCACGGGATTTTAATTTAACTTTTATCTATACTTTGCTGTGGTTACTTAACCCTTAAACACCTACTGGACGTATCGTACGTCGACTAAAATTGTCTGTTGGGTGCCAAGTGGACGTACCGTACGTCGACTACAAAACATTTCAACCTTCGGTCAAATTTGGCTCGACCGAAATGGTCGAAAAACGCAATTGTAAGCTAAAACTCTTACATTCTAGTAATATTCAATCATGTACCTTCATTTTGTAACAAACTGGAAGTCTCTAGCACAATATTTCGATTTATGGTGAATTTTTGAAAAAAACTTTTTTCTTACGTCCGCACGGTAACTCGGCCGAAAATTTCAGAAATTCTTTCGTCATTTTGTCTTAATTTTTGCACTGTTCTATATTAGCCATTACATAAAGTTTTATATATGAAAATGTGTGCAATTTCATGTAAAATACAGCAAAATACAACCCATGGTTGTAGCTTTTATCAGTTTGGAAATATTTTCATATAAATCACGATAACTGCCAAAATTTCAACCTTTGGTCAACTTTAACTCGACCGAAATGGTAAAAAAACGCAATTGTAAGCTAAAACTCTTACATTCTAGTAATATTCAATCATTTACCTTCATTTTGCAACCAATTGGAAGTCTCTAGCACAATATGTCGATTTATGGTGAATTTTTGAAAAAAACTTTTTCCTTACGTCCGCGCCAGAAATTCTCTCGTCACGTTGTCGTAATGTTTGCGCCATTTTATATTAGTCGTTACATAAAGTTTTATATATGGAAATGTGCACAATTTCATGTAGAATACAACAGAAAATATTTCATGGTTGTAGCTTTTATCAGTTTTGAAATATTTCCATATAAATCACGATAACTGCCAAAATTTCAACCTTCGGTCAACTTTAACTCGACCGAAATGGTAAAAAAACGCAATTATAAGCTAAAACTCTTACATTCTAGTAATATTCGATCATGTACCTTCATTTTGCAACAAACTGGAAGTCTCTAGCACAATATTTCGATTTATGGTGAATTTCTGAAAAAAAAAACTTTTTCCTTACATCTGCGCGCGGTAACTCTGCCGAACATCTCAGAAATTCTTTTGTCACGTTGTCGTAATGTTTTTACATTAGTCGTTAGATAAACTTTTATATATGAAAATGTGTGCAATTTCATGTAGAATACAACTGAAAATAGCTCATGGTTGTAGCTTTTATCAGTTTTGAAATATTTTCACATAAATCACGATAATTGCCAAAATTTCAACCTTCGGTCAACTTTAACTTGACCGAAATGGTAAAAAAACGCAATTGTAAGCTAAAATGCTTACATTCTAGTAATATTCAATCGTTTACCTTCATTTTACAATAAATTGGAAGTCTCTAGCATAATATTTCAATTTATGGTGAATTTTTGAAAAAAACATTTTCCTTACGCCTGCGCGGTAACTGCCGAACATCTCAGAAATTCTTTCGTCACGTTGTCGTAATATTTGCACAGTTTTATATTAGTCGTTACATAAAGTTTTATATATGAAAATGTGTGCAATTTCATGTACAATACAACAGAAAATAACTCATGGTTGTAACTTTTATCAGTTTTGAAATATTTTCATATAAATCATGATAAATAGAAAAAATTCGACTTTCGGTCAACTTTAACGCGACCCGAAATGGTCGAAAACTGCAATTGTAAGCTAAAACACTTACAGTCTAGTAATATTCAATCAATTAGCTTCATTTTTCAACAAACGGGAAGTCTCTAGCACAATATTTCGATTTATGGTGAATTTTTGAAAAAAACATTTTTTTACGTCTGAGCGTTACTGATTCATGCATCATTTTGTGATAATATTTTCTCTGTGTTGCTTTGATCGTTTTACAATTTGTTATATACCAAAATCATCGCAGTTTAGTGTACAATACAAAGAAAAACAAAATAATCCGTTAGCTTTAACCGTTTTGCTCACAGCGCGATTTGTATAAAATTATATATGAAAATATTTTTTGCGCTGTCATATATTTCAATATTTATATATGATAATGATATTATTTTCCATTTCTGATGGTTGCATACTAAACTTCAGGCAATGACAAAAAAAAATGAGCCAAAAATGAACTCTTAATCTTAAAAACTAAGCGTGCTGTGATTTTTAAAAAAAAACTTTTTTTTCGCTTCGGCGCTAACTCACCGAACGCCGCCGGCATACGGGAGACGTTTTTGTAAATAGAGGCTCGGCGTTTAAGGGTTAATATTTTAAAATTAGTAAATAATTTTTTCATCATAAAATGTATTTAGTCATGAAAATAAAATAAAAATCAGTAATTAGTGAATATCGCTCTATGAAAAAATCTGCGAATATAAATTTTCTTCCGTCGTATGCATTGGACACTGAGTCACCCCAAATATTACCATCGAGAATCATAATAAAACTTTAATTTTAATCCTTTGGGTGTCTTGAGAACAACGAATCCTGCATTTATACTGAGTTTTTCATAATAAAAACCCCTCCAAATATTGACCATTCTGCTGTTTTGGATGCATATTTCTTCCAATCGTTATCGGACTGCCGTCGTCCGAAATACCATCGAAAATCGTAAGAAAACCTTACTTTTAATCCTTTGGGTGTCTTGAAAATAACGAATCCTGCATTTATATTGAGTTTCTCATAATAAAAACCGTCCAAATATTGACCATTCTGCTGTTTTGGATGCATATTTCTTCTGATTGTCATCTGAAATATCGTTGAAAATCGTAAAAAACCTTATTTTTAATCCTTTGGGTGCCTTGACAACAATTTATCCTGCATTTACATTGAGTTTTTCAACAGAAAACCCTCCAAAATTGACCATTCTGCCATTCTGGAGCCATATTTCTTCCATCGAACAGGCGTTGTCAGCGTCATAAACCTGGAACATGCGTTGTAACCCAGGAAATAATTTTTTTATGAATATATTTGAAAAGCGTTGTAAACTCGGAATGTCGTAAGCCGAGCCCATTGTAAACCGGAGACTGTCTGTATAATGTAACTTCTGCCATCATAGTTTTCTGTGTTTATTACCTCTGTTGTCATAGTTTTCTGAGTTCATTTCATTGTTTTGATTTCCTGGTGAGTTTTTCTGAAATTGGGGTTGTTCATATACGGTACAAACCCAACAGTCTTTACGTAGGGGAAATCTCCCGAAGCGCTAGCTGGATCCAGTTAAAAATGGAACAAGGTATGGTGGCACCTGGATGATAGCCAGTGGGGAGAGAGTAGGCAGAGTGCGACGTGATGTACCTGTCATCTCTTAATCTTCCTCGCAAGATGTGCGCTGCCCTATATCGCATAGAAGCTGGCTTATTATGCACTTCCTGCTCTGCCTATGCCTTTGCGTTCTGGTTTTTTCTTTATTTTTCTTGTTGTGTGATTCTGTTATATTTATGTTTATCTCTCTGTATTTACATTAGAGATGCAAATGCTTGATTCATCTAAGAAGGCTTTGTCTCAGAAAATGCCCTGGGGTAGGTAACAGTCTTTGCTTTCGTTATTTAGCCTCTCTCGATACTGATCCTCATACGATGTGTAGCAGATGCAGATCTAATGATTGCAATGTTAGTAACCCCTGTTCTGAGTGTTGTGATTGGTCTCCAGAGCAATGGAAGTGTTTTGGTAAGATGAAGAAATACAAGATGAAGTCGGCTGTTCCGTCATGGGAAGGCTTCTTGCCTCCAGTGGCGTCTGATGCCACCATTCCTTCTTGTTCCTTCTCTCCCTCACCAGATTTGCCTCCTGTTGCATCTTCTTCTCAGGGAGATGTTACTCCTCACTCATCTATTGCTTCGTCTTTAGATAAATCAAGAAGGGGTTTGGGAGATCTTATGCTCAATTTAGCTGCTTCTGTTCTTTCCACCACCCCCCCCCTGCTAGGAGGGAGGCAGGTCCCCCTTGTACAGGCAGTCCCCAGTTAACAGTGGGGGTTCCATTTCCGGCTGAGCGCTGCTAATCAAAAATCGCCGATAACCAAAAATTGGTGATAGTAGCGCTAAGTAAACCGCTTAACAGCACTGTTAACCAGTTATTGGCACCGATAACCAGTTATCGGCTCTGATAAACCGCTTACCGACGCCGGTAAACTGCTTACCAATGCCGATAAGCCACATACTGGCACCAAAAATCGCTTACCGGGGCTGAAAATCTAGTTGACGACAATGCTAGCCAAGTGCCATGACACCGAAATGCTGTTAATTGATGCCGCTGGTAAGCATGGATGCTGAGAAACTGACTGAGTGCTGGTTGTCTTTAGACCTATCAGGGGAGCCCCACATTGGGGGTCTTCTGTCCCACCTCTTGTTGTCCCATCTCCCAGCATCTTCCACCATGTCAGTGTCTAGAGCTGTGATGTCTGTGATGTCTGCTTGCATGTCTACAGCCGCGACATCCTCGGCCTACACTGTTCCTTCATCAGCCATGCCTCTTCCATTGCTTTCCACCCATGGTCCTCATATGTCTGCTCCTTCTGACTCCTTTCAAGCCTTGCTGGAGAGACTTGAAGGTCCTCTTCTGAAGAAGCTCAGCTGCTCCGATTTTAAGAAATCAAAGAAGAGATGTCGTAGATCTCCTTCTCCCTCGCCGTCATCTTCTTCTCATGCAGTGTCGTCATCTTCTGTTTGTTCCATTCTACAGAGGCGTTGGAGGAAGAAGGACTTTGTTGCCCCTCCTCACAAGGAGATCTGCAGTCTCGCTATCTCTCCTTTGTCTGGAAACAAGACCAACCATCCATTTACTTCAGTTGTGTCTCAGTTGGCTAATTTCGGCCATATCGAGGCTACAGACATCCGTGAGTCTCTCCAGGGTCATGGTCGTACATCGTTTGCCTTAGCTGCTGATGATCATCGCCCAGTTCCTGATTCTTGTGTGGCAACACACTCATCAAGAGAAGTCCCCTCCATGGGCTATAGATCTGTGGATCAGGCTTCTCCTCAGGGAGTTATGGTCATTTTGTCTTCTGCTCGTCCTGCTCAAGAAACGAGCGTTAAGACCATGGCCGTTAAGTAGGATAACAAGGTTCCCGCTAAGAAGTTGACATCACACTTTAGGGAATGTTCTTGTGATCGGGACCGTTCCTCTCTTAAGACAACTCTTAAGACAAGAAGCCCTTCATCTTGCTCGCCCAGCCATGACTACTTTCTACGTAACACATGGTCTCGCTTGCTCTTCTGTGACTATTCTCCACGTAACGAGGGTCCCTTATGGTCGCGGACTCAACCATGGGTGTCATCTAATAGTCCATGCTCTCGTTCTTGCGGATGGGACTTGACCAAGACAGGGTCCCTGCTCCTTCTGTCAGACTGTATACAGGTATTCCCCTACTTACGATGGGGTTAGGTTCCAAAAACCCATCGTTTGTTGAAAAATCGTAACTCAAATATGGCTGCCTCACTAGGGTAATCAGTACCATCCATACATATATGGTAGCCTAGCCTACACACAGTATACTTTATACATATGTGGTATTGTAATTATTAGTGTCAGCTAATTCTGCAGGTTCAGTGCAGATTGACATGATAAGTCAGTATAAAGAGAAATTGAATAACAAACAAGGCCTAGCCTGCACTTTCTATATCATATACGGTAGCCTAGCCTACATTATACTGTATTCTATTTTCCATAACCATACAAACATCAAAATAACGAATGTGCATCTTTTCCATGGATCTTTTAAAGATTTATGCTTTACTACACTGTATCCAATTGTAAATATTCTTATATTGCTTTTGCTTTATAAATTCCGATCATAGTGATCAAATGTTTTGGTTTGGGAATCGATCATGCGGTCTTTATTTCGCCGCATTTAATCGGTTCAGAGGGCATTTCTTGCTTCTAGTTAGCGTAAATGAATCTCTAGATACTTTATTTATAAGGGACATATATATTTTTCGTTACACAAAGTGTTTTTAAGTCAAAATAAATCTTAAATATGTCTCGTTGTGAAATTAATTTAGCCATTTTTTCATTAATAGATGGCGTTGGCAGCTGCCCGTTTGTTTTGTGTAAAAAAAAAAATCAAGATTCCGTTCCGCTATTTTCTCTTGATTTCATCATCATACTACGAGCTTTTCGTATTTATCTTTTATCGGCGTGAAAACAGCAGTAATATGTGTTCTGTCATGCCCAGTAGTTTTGATTGAAATACTTTCCAATTTTATTTGCTGTCGAGTTTCATCCACGTTGCCAATGCACGATAATTAATTTATAGTCATAAGCAGCTTGAACATTCTTTTCTCAGCTTCAACTACAACTTGCAGCTTAAATTTACTGTAGCAGTATATTTCCTTGCCGGTCTTTTCTCCAAAGTGGATAAGGGTAGTGTAAAACATATCAGACTTAATGTCATTTTTAACATAACTACGATAATTGTTTAACCGTCACGATGGTTGAAATACAAGCAAAACAGTTGTTATCCGATTCTGTTATTAGCAAAACAACAGAGTCTCGTTTGGTTGTTTATGGCTGTATGCATTTTTGCAAGAGTATAAGGTTACTAACAATACTTTTATCATTCTCTTACTTTTTAACTAGAAGATGGAATAAAGAGATGGAGAAAAAGAAGTTGGTCTATTGTAAGTTGGTCTCTCTTGTTGCCTGATTCTCCAACTGTAGTGTGCGTTGTTGCCTGTGCCTGCTCGAAATTTTAAAATATTTTCTAAGTATTGTCGTAATTAATTGCTAACTCCATCATTCGAATTATCGTAAGACAATTATCGCCACTGTGCACTACCTGTATTTACAAACGCACAAAAATTGCAAACGAACACTGACCTATTTTAACTTCCAACACAACGAGAGCAAGTGAGGTCAGCTCATTGAATTAATGTACCTATTCCAGCCTCTCGGGCCAACGTATTGTACACCGTACGCTGCCTGATTGTACGTTGTTGCCTGCGCCAGTCGCCCACGAAATTTAAAAATACGTATTTTCAAAATATTGTCGTATCGATATTAATTGCTAACCCCATCGTAAAAGCGAATTATCGTAAGTCGAATTATCGTAACTCGAGCACTACCTGTATCCCCAAGAAAGTATTGGGCCCTGATCGTTCCTGTGTTCCAGCAATCAACAAGGATGACAGGTCGGATCGAGGGTCTTGTGCCCTGGAAGCATAAGGCCCTCTCTCTCAATGCAGAACCCCAAGAACTGTTGACAACATATGCAGAAGTTGTAGAACTCATTCCTGGATACGACGAAACTCCCTGAAGAGACTGCGGCTACCAGTTCAAATGTTCCTTCAGGTCTCTAGGGCCTTGTGGATCCCAAGTGAGAGATGAAAACATCGTTGGGCTTGCCATGTTTCAATTGTGCTGACAGTGTCCTCAACCAAGTCAGTTCTCTCGTCTCCGGACAGGACAATTCTGTACGGTCTGGCAGGTCATTTAAGACACTCCCCTCCTCCTCTTCTACAACATAGACATTTCTATCCAACCCCTAATGTCGCGTTACAATCAAGATAGGTAGATCCAGACTTGGTTTATCTAGGACCGGGTCTTTCTTTAGATCAGTTCAAGGCAGAGGGCACCTCCTTTACACATCAAGAGTTGGCCTCAGTGGAGTTGACAGTGACTGTGGCATTCCAGGCAGTGTCGTGCCTCGATCTATGATCGAAAACAGTTGGCAAGATTTCTTTGGCTACCTTGGCTACCAACACTGAAGAGAATGCCACCTTCCTTAGACTACAGCAGTCTGGTGGTAAGACCATCTCGTATCTGGCTCACCTAACAGCAAATATGTGGGCCAATTGGTTATTGAAAGAGGAGACACTGCCCATTCTAAGACCTCCAGATTTGTTGGCCCTGATTATACCTTGGCAGGGATGAACAGAATCATTCTAGGATCTTTATCACTTTTTCCTAAGGAACAGAGTGAGGCAGCAGTCGACAGATGTAGAGCGGAAAACAATGACTCTGATCCACCAAGCTGTGAATAAGTCTACTGACCCTTCATGTGGCAATGTAGCCAGACTTACTGTAGACCTCAAGCTGCCGTTTATTCTCCACCTAAGAGATCCCAAACCACAACTGGGCCTCGTAGAGGTCACCAGCATTCTCCTGCCCCTGCCAAGAAAACAATTTAGCAGCATCCCTTTCAGCCTGGTTCTACCAAACCTGGGAGAGGAGGCGGAGGCAGGGCTAAAGGAGGAAAACACTAGAGTGGGAGCCCCTCCCTACTCGCTGCCATTGGTGGGGGCCTGCCTGGTGAGCCATTGGGCAACTTGGCAGCAGCATGAGCGGAGACCTGGGTAGTGGATGTGCTGCTGGTGGGATAACTACTCCTCTTCGAGTTTCCTCCTCCTCTCTCCAGTTGTCCCTTCCATCTAAGAACTTACATTCAGGGCTCACCAAAGGATCTGGCTCTGCGGAAAGAAGTGGAGAAAATGATGGAAAAAGTACCCCTGGAGGTCGTGAAGGATCGATCCCCAGGTTTCTACAGCTGTGTCTTTCTGGTGGCAAAAGCTTTGGGGGACTGGAGACCGGTCATAGACTTGTCTTCCTGAAAATTTTCATTAGGAAGACTCAGTTCGAGATGGAAATGCCATGCACAGTTCTAGCAGCCTTCAGGAAGCCTGACTTCATGCTGATGATAGACCTGAAGGATGTGCACTTCCAGATCCCAATCCACCAATCATCTCATAAGTTGCTTTGCTTTGTTCTGGGAGAGACAGCATATCAATTCAAGTTGCTTTGCTTCAGTGGCTCTACTGCCCCACATGTGTTCACAAGAGTGTTCACCCTAGTTTCAATCTGGGATCATTCACATGGGATAACAATCTTGTGATACCTCGATGACTGGCTGGTCTTGGCGAGTTCTTGGGTAAAGTTGATCCAAGACAGAGACCGCTACTCCAGTTTTGTCACAGCCTAGGAATACAGTAATTATAAATCTGGAGAAGTCAAATCTTACACCCATCCAAAAAACTCTACCTGGGCATGCTAATAGACACGGCAGTTGGGAGGGTGTTTACATCAGAGCCACAAATTGACAAGTTCAAGATCATCGTACAGTCCCACCTCTCCAGACAAAAACAACCGGCATGTCAGTGGCAGATCATTCTAGGTCACCTGTTGTCCCTGGAGAGGCTCATTCCTCACAGATGTCTCCACTTTCAATCTATTCAGTGAAGGTTGAAAGAGTTTTGGTTCCCATCAAAGGATTCTCCCTTCTTCAGAGTTTCTCTTTCAAAGGAAGTGAGACAGGACTTAGCATGGTGGCTGGATGACAGGAACCTGACCATAGGAGTGCCCCTTCACACTTCCCCTCGGAGTTCCTTCTGTTCTTAGACTCCTCAAACAAGGATTGGGGAGCACACTTGGAAGACCCCCTGACTTCAGGTGTGTATGAGTGAGGTCAACGTGACAGGGAACTTGACATCAAAGTCCAGGAGCTAAAGGCAGCTTTCTTAGCCTTTCAGGAGCTCCTGGAGAGGATGACAGGGCACTCCACGGTTCTAATGTCCGACAATATCATGGTAGTGGCACATGTCAACAAACAGGGGACTAGTCTCTCTTCATCTTCATGAATTGACAGTACAACTGCACCATTGGGCTGAGTTGTCAGGGTCAAGTGTTGGGGACAGAGTGGTCATTACACCTGGAGGTAGTGGACAGGTTGTTCCATCTGTGGGGAAGGCCAGTGATAGACCTTTCCACGACCAGATACAACAGGAAGTTGGAGGTGTTTTGTTTGGTCATTCCGGATCCTTGCTCTGCAGGGCCCTTGGGACAGTCTGGATACCTACTCCTTTCCTCCCTTTTGTCTGATTTGTCAGGTAATCAACAGAGTAATGATCTCTCAGAACCTTAGAATGACCCTGGTGGCTCCGTTGTGGCCACACACCGAGTGGTTTCCCGATCTTCTGGCTCTGCTGACTGAGGCACCGAGAGAGATTCCCCCCGGCACAACCCCCTTTACCAATGGCATATCAAGAGGTTTCACCAGTTAGTGGGTGCCCTATCTCTTCACAGTTGGAAACTATCTAGTATCTCCTGCAAGCGAGAGGCTTTTCTCGCAGAGCAGCTACAGAGATGTCGGGCTATCTCAGGAAATGGGCTGTCTACTGTGATATGTGCCGTCAATGGGGTTTCTCTCTGGTCGAAACTAATATTCAGCAAGTAGTTGACTTCCTCGTTCTCCTTTGTAGGGAGAATTTACTTTTTGTGTCAGCCATTAAGTGTTACAGGCTGCTCTAGGGCTAGTTCTACGTTTGAAAGGAGTAGATTTTTCCTCCTCATGGGAAATCTCCATGCTCCTCAAGAGTTTCGAGCAGTCTTGTCCCCTGAGAGAGCTAAAACCTACTAACTGGGATTTGACACTGGTCCTTAGCAGCCTCACTTGTTCACCATATGAACCCTTACGAGGTTCATCAGACAGAAATTAGACTCAAGATGGTCTGCATGCTGGCTTTAGCGTCATCAAAGAGAGTAGGAGAACTCCATGGCCTCTCTTTTTGCGTTAAACACTCGAGGGGTTGGGGGTCGGTAGCATTTGAATTCGTCGCAGAATACATAGCTAAGACTCAAAATCCCTCTGTGCCCGACAGAATCATTAAACTTTAACCATTCCTGCAAGAGTATACTGTCCAATTCTTTCTTGATAGTAACTCCAGGTACATTTTGTATAATATTAGTAGCTGCATATTCGATGACGACAAAACTTATGTAAACCAGTATACTTACATATGTGTACATGTTGATGTACATGTGCATCGCCCTCACACGCCACCTGCCCAAAGACAACATCAGCATTCTTTGGGAACAACATAAACCACTGACTGCATTTGTGCTGCAAGCAAGTACCTTTGACCTGCAATAATCAATGAAGCATCAAACACCAATCATATGCCTCTGTAGTTTACCATCCATGTGAAAGTTCCGTATGACATCATTTGCAGTGAAGCATTCTTCATTGGTTATAAGTGAAAAGCAAAAAGGCCTATTGAACATACCTATGTGTTCAATGAATGCACGATTTGGAAGCCATTGACTTTACAGCAGCATAAATCTCACTGCTCATAAAAACACAATGACTGCCTTATAATTCAATATCATAAGATTTACTGAGATATATGACACAGGAATTGAAAGAAACTGAAAAAATCGCAACCAAAAACATTGACTTCATAAATTTCACGAAACAGCTCCATAATTTCAGTGTATATGCTACTTTGCATTTAAATCAATCGTAGTAAAAATGTAAATGTTAATCACACCATATGCCTTATCAACAAAAAAAAATTAACTTTTATGTCATGTAATATTAATCTACGAATCTCATTACTGGAAAAATACCCATCTAAAACATATAAAAGAACTTTCACTTGGGATAGCAACCAAATAACTGTTATCATCACTGTTGTAATTCATATTATACCTGATACTTTAATGTATTAACCCTTAAGGGATGACATAATTTATCAATGTGCAGCACCCCAGACCTGGGAAACTTTGAGGTCGGCAAAATAAAAAAAAAATCACATCAATGGAAAGAGAATGACACGTACATTCACACTGTATAAATAAGAAAATTCTAAAGAAGTTTTTTTTTTTTTTTTTTTTTACGTTAGTTTAACCAGACCACTGAGTTCTAAAGAAGTTGAAAATGACTATTTACAACCCCTTGTGGGGCCTCATTTACAAGACAATCATAAATTTTACCAACTTATGTATGTTTTTTCTAATAAATAAGTTTTTTGGATTTTGTAAAATTATTATTACTGCTCACACAATATCAAAACAGATAAGAAATAAAAGCAGTAACAAATTTTTTGCATATTTGTTGTAAAATATTCACGTAAGTTTACGAGAAGGAAGATTCGGTAACTTTTTTTTTACTTTTACATGTTTTTTCTAATATTTCTTTGCAATTTTCTTTAAAATTACATTTCCAATCAACATACTAGCGTAAAAGACAAAAACAAAAAACAACAGCAACCTCTTCGTATATTTACAAGCAAATTTACACAAAGACTCATGTGAGAGAGAGAGATGCAGTACCTTCCCCCTTGAAGTCACAAGCATTACTGATACTGGCCTAACTCTCACGTCTGTATAAAAGTTGCCATTAGTGAATTTATAGCATATAGAAGTATTTGCACCTTTGTTTCGAATCATTATTACCATAACAGTGGTGCGTAATTCTGCTTCACACTCAAGCTCAATCCATCCACCTCCCCAAACCTGTTTTACTTCACACTGAGGCTCAATCCGTCCACTAAGAAGGGTTAATGTTACTATTACCATCACAGTAATACCCCGAACTTGCGCGAATTCACAGACACACGAACTTTTCATTGGAACCTAACTAATTATCATACATGAGTATTTCACAGACATGCGAACATTTGCGAATACTGAGAAACCCTGCAAAAGTGTTTGTTTAATTTTTTATGTAACTTATAAGTTTTCAAGCTTTAATGTGTAAATTCAATAACATTAAATAATAAAAGTAATAATCTCTCTCTCTTTTACTTAGCTGAGAAAATTTTTATGGTACATGTATATGTTTATTTGTTTTGTATGATAAATAAATTTTTTACCTAATAATAACTACTAATTTTCAAATATTAATAAGATTAAATAATAATAATAATAATAATAATAATAATAATAATAATAATAATAATAATAATATAACTGTAACTACAAAATTCATGTGTGGTACTATTTTAAACAAACAAATATTTTTCTGTCATCTTCTGTAAGAAGCTCGAAGGCAAAAGCTGTCAGACATGTCACTTTAACATGACAAGAAGGGGTAGTATTGCTGATTAGTGTCAAAGGTTTCTCTCTCTCTCTCTCTCTCTCTCTCTCTCTCTCTCTCTCTCTCTCTCTCTCTCTCTCTCTCTCTCTCTCTCTCTCCCTAATTCATAAAAATTTTACTCTCTTTAAGTAAGGACAACTGTTATCTCTCTCTCTCTCTCTCTCTCTCTCTCTCTCTCTCTCTCTCTCTCTCTCTCTCTCTCTCTCATAGTTAGCGCAACCCACGTATTACTGTTTCTCTGTATGTCTTTAACTGTACAGCAGATAATTTTAAATTGATCTAATTTTACCTGTACCGCCTACAAACTGTAAATGTGCTGTTCTAAAACATAGAGACATAGAGCATTTCAGAACAAAGAGAAAGAGACAGAATAAAGAAGTTTTTAAAAACGAAGTCGAGAAGACTTCTAAAAATAGATCGGTGGAATGGGGGGAGAAACAGTACACTAATCTTCACACTCTCCTATACTCTTACATTAACCATTTATTTCCTTTTTTAAGGGTAATTTATTAAGCTAACTTTTAAATGAAATTACAGTAACTTTAATTTCACTTAAAAGTTAGTTTAATACTGAATTTCCATCTTTTGATATCTAACGTAAGAATAACCTCTCTCTCTCTCTCTCTCTCTCTCTCTCTCTCTCTCTCTCTCTCTCTGTAATAATTCATTAAAATCCAACTTGATATTTCACGTAAGGACAATCTCTCTCTCTCTCTCATTCATAGTTAGCGCTCACACATTTTTACAACTTATTATTTCTCTGTACGTCTTTACCTGTACAGTAGATAGTTTAAATTGAGCTAACTTTTAAATGAAATTACAATAACTTTAATTTCATTTAAAAGTTAGTTTAATATTAAATTTCCATCTCTTGATATCTAACATAAGAATAACCTCTCTCTCTCTCTCTCTCTCTCTCTCTCTCTCTCTCCTTAATAATTCATAAATAATTTAACTTGATATTTCAAGTAAGGACAATATCTCTCTCTCTCTCTCTCTCTCTCTCTCTCTCTCTCTCTCTCTCTCTCTCTCTCAGTCTCTCGTAATAATTAATAAATAATTTCAGTTTCTTAAGTAAATAATAAATAATCTCTCTCTTCTCTCTCTCTCAATCTCTCTCTCTAACTCTCTCTCTCTCTCTCTCTCTCTCTCTCTCTCTCTCTCTCGTTCATAGTTAGCGCTCACACATTTTTACAACTTACTGTTTTTCTGTACATCTTTACCTGTACAGTAGATAGTTTAAATTGATCTGATTTTACCTGTACCGTCTAAGACAGTGGTCTTCAAACTTTTAAGACCATGGCCCACTTCAGGCATTTCCAAATATTCATGGCCTACTGCCCTTCAGATTTAGCATATAAATTATGTTCATAATAAAACATTACCAGGTACTTGAGGAACTTTATTACATTTTCTTAACATGTTCAAACAGAATTTTCATAAATGCATTATATGGTAAATGTATCTAAGGAATTTTCATGAAAGTTAAATTTAATAATCCAGAAATCAATAACTGAACTTTGATTATTGCAAATAAAATTCATATACTGACCTTACTCTTGAAACATGGCCAAAAGATAAACATAAAACGCAACTTCTCTGCTGTTCATGGTAACCACTGACTCAGGTAAGGCAGCTAATGAGATGGATGTACTTGTTTCAGCTTATCAAATCGGGGGAGAATTTTGGACAAGGCACATCGCATGTCATCCTCCACCTCTAAGCGGTTTCTTGCTTTTGTTTTGATTTGAAGTAAGGGAGAAAAGCCTGATTCACATAAGTGAGTGGAGGAGAAATGTAGAAGTGTTTTTAGCGCATGCTTACCAATTCTAGGGTATGATGCACTTACTTGAGCCCAGAATTCCTGTACAGAGAGCTCTTTTGCAAACACTTTATACCAGAATCAAATTTCATTTCCAAGTATTCATCTTGGTCAGGGTCTGGCACAGAATCTGGCTCAATATTAAATGGATCTGCTATAAATGACAGATCTATGGACTCAAGATCAGGGAAGTATCTGGAAAATTCTTGACCCAAATTTTGAAGGTGGTTGATTATTTCATTTTGGAGACAAGGATCTAGTTCTTTTTCACCTTCAACAACTTCACAAAAATTCTCAAACATTGCAAAAATTACGGCATTAATTTTCCTAACCCAGTTCTGGATCTTAGCAGTGAAAGCACGCAATGAGTCAGCAAAATGAATTACAGTTTTGTCTTTACACTGAAGTTTCAGATTTTTATTTCTTTTGTTTTTATTTTATTCTCTTATTTTTTATATAGTTAATTTATTTTTATTATAATCTAGTTAAATGTACGTGGCCCACCTGAAAACCCACAGTTTGAAGATCACTGGTCTAAGAAGTGTAAATGCGCTAGTGTGGCAAATACTTTCTAAAACATAGAGACATAATAACTAAGAGTTGTATTAGTCCAAATAAAAAACACTGTTTGTTCATGAAAAAGCATTTCAGAACAAAGAGAAAGAGACGTAGAATAAAACATCAGACGAACTAAAGTTGTAGTCGTCAAAATAAAAACACTTTGTTCATGAAAAAGCATTTCAGAACAAAGAGAAAGAGACGTAGAATAAAACATAGAGACGTAATAACTAAGAGTTGTAGTCGTCAAAATAAAAAACACTTTGTTCATGAAAAAGCATTTCAGAACAAAGAGAAAATGACGTAGAATAAAGAAGTTATTAAAAAGAGGTTGAGAAGACTTCTAAAAATAGATCGGTTGGAAGGGGAGAGAGACAGCAATTCTCTTCCAACTCAAATAGACCATTTATTTCTTTTTTTGATGGTAATGTATTAAGCTAACTTTTAAATGAAATTACAGTAACTTTAGTTTTATTAAAAGTTAACTTAATAATTTGGGAGCATGATTTGGGTCATCTTTAGTGTTTAAACTTTTGAAATAAGCATTTACAGTATTAGCATTTTTAGAGGCCATGCCAAACTTACGCGAAAATTCACCTTGTGCAAGGGGCTCTGGAACCTAACCTTGCATAAGTTCGGGTATGACTGTATATATATATATATATATATATATATATATATATATATATATATATATATATATATATATATATATATATATCAGTATATTTATATTACAGTAAACCCCCGTATTTGCAGGGGATGCGTACCCCACCCCCCTGCGAATAGCTAAAATCCGCGTATACTTAAAACCCCTCTAAAAACACTTAGAACTGCCTATTTTGATAGTTTGAACACAAGAAAAACCCTCTAAAAATGCTTATACCTGAGTATTTTAATAGTTTAGTCATGAAAATGATATGAAAATACAGTAATTAGTGAATATTTCTCAGTGAAAAATATGCAAATAGGTGAATTTTCTACAAATAATGTGTATATATGTTCCAAAGAGAAATCCACAAGTAGGTGAGTCCATGAATCGTGAGACTGCGAATACAGGGGTTTACTGTATAGGGATTCTGTAAATAAAATAAAAGTTTCATTACCATTACCTTTATCTTAAATACTGCTGTAATAGCCTATTTGACTTTTGCAAAAGGAAACTGAGTGTAACACCTGGGCTATCCTAGGCGTATGGTTCACGCATACACCTTTTTATCTCTTGTGTGGTAATACAATATGGTAAGAACTGATAAGGAAATTGCTGTATGAAAATACATTAATCGTCATAAAACCATGGTAGACAGTGGGTGAACATAGATAGGCTACTGGCTAATTAACTGTGTCATTTATGAGAGAGAAAAAGAAGGGGTTGCAGTTTTTCAGTGTGTTTTTACTCAGTATATTTTTTACAGTAATGGAGAAAAGGGTAGAAATTGCCTTTTGCAAAAGTTTTAAGTTTAAAGCGTGATGGTTGTTGGTTATTAGCATACTAAGTATTTACAGTTACATGTGATATTGACCCCTTGAGTAGGACGCCTTGACGAGGTGAAGGGCTAAGGGACCCTGGCCTTCGGGCCTGGGTCCTGACAAACCATCCTACGTAGTTTTTGGTTTAAATAGCATAAACATATCCACTTTTGCAATATTTTACTGCTTAGGTGAGTCTGAGAAGGGATCGTGTTTTGGAAGGGGTTCGCAGTCAAAGCTAATTGTGGGAGTGGTGGTGGTGGTTTGGACCCAAGAGATAGTGATGGGATTTTCCCATTGCTATCTTGAGGGCGGAACCATCTCCAGGAATCAGCCTGTCGGAATCCAGGGAGGGCTGGTTTTTTTTTTGGAGAGATGGGACTCCTGGCTTTTGTCCAGAAGCCTGCCAGCATGTTTGGAGTGGGGAGTTGGTCACCATTAGAGGGGCAGAACTCCCAACAGGCAGATTTGCTTATGCCTGGGCCACTGCAAGTGTATTGGTGCTATCCCGAAAGGGTAGGGTATGGGGTGGACTGTTGGGAGTCAACATTCACTTGTGCCATTGGTGGAAAATGCAAATACCTGACTGATCCACTATACTTTCTCGATTTAACCAAGCAATTTTTGGGTGGGTGGGTGAGCTGGTTTGTGTGTGGTGGTCTGGTGTGTGCATGCTTGGCATCTTGGGGTCTCTTCGCGGGTTTTGGCGGTGTGTTGGAATGGGGAGGCTAGGTAGTAGAAGCTGCCTAGTTTTCCCTTTCTGATGTGCTGTTGGGGTATGTGTGGGTGCTCTTGGGTGTCGGTTGTGCACTTTTTCGACTTCTTGTGGACTGGCTCACTTAACTTTATGGATTTAGCAACTAGTTTTCCCACCCCTGGATCCGATGATTTACTGGCACTGGCAACAACTTCTGGCATGGAAAAGGATATTGGTACTGACTTACAGATTCCACATCAGAAAGAAGGAACTAAGGTTGATGCAGCCTCTCCACAGGGAACTCCACAAAAGAAAGATTCTAAGAGTGATGAAAGTCACCATAGAAAATGGACAAATCTGCATGCATACGAAATACCCCTTGAATGCCATTACGAGTCTATTTTTGTATCATTTAAACAATATGGAAAAATTCTAGAGATACGTACGAACTTCAGTGAAGCTGATGAGAAATGGGAAGCCTGGATCTCTTTTGAGAAACACGAAGATGCCTTTAGTGCCACATGTAACATTGAAAGTATTCTTCATAATTGTAATATAAAGGGAGAACTTTGTGACAAATTCCCTAGAAATTCAGATGCGTATCACCCAGCTGACTGGAATGAAAATGAGTCACTTATTGCCCAGCTGACTGGAATGAAAATGAGTCTCTGACTTGAAAACAATCTGCAGAGAGTACCTAAACTCCCCCAATGGCTTATAGAAACTGCAAAAGAGGAGAATTATAATTATTTTAAATTCAGTAAATTTTTACAAAGAAAGTAGGCACTATAGGAAATGGTGACATTTCTAGATTTGGAAAGAAATCTGTTCTTATTCATGCAAAATCCAAAACAATGACTTATGATTTCAATTTAAAAGTAGATGACAATGAAATGTTAATAGATATCAAACCCCATATTAATTTTAGTAATGGAAGTTTGGTAATCTTCAATAGGGATTTATATGACTAAAGAGGAGGAGATATCAGATATGTGTCCAAAACAGGTTTAGCAGGTAAATAAAATTCCAAAAACTACAATTATAATTATTACTTTTGAGGATCATAATGTTCCCTCTCATTTGTGCATAGAAATTGAAAGGGTGTCGGTATGCCCGTACAAACAAAAACCATTACAGTGCTTCAACTGTTTCAGATATGGTCCCCCTTCTCAAGTCTGTGAAAATGACAAGTTTTGTGACAACTGTTCTGCACCAGCACATGGCAAATGCACATTAGACACTCAGTGTATTAATTGTAATTTGGGCCATATGTCCAGTGATAGAAAATGCCAACGTTTTCAAATGGAAACAGATGCTCTACTAAAATCAGATGCAGAGCATATAAGTGTGGGTTATGCTAGAAGGCTTCTAAGTAAGGAAAAGAATTATGCTAAGGCCTTGAAATCAAATATCAGCAAGCAAGATAAACCAAAAATGCCAGGTGGGCCAATGAATACCAAAAATTAGTTCAGAAATAAATGCTTAGTTTCCAATTCAGAAATCAGTACCTCCAATTTTGGATATTACTCCCCGTCCCTCCGCACCTTCTTCTCTTAAGATGAGCAACCCTAGGCTGTCATCTCTGATGCTCTCTCTGCCCAATTTAGGAGAGGAACTTGGTACTCAAGAGCATGTTAATGCTCTCATAACAGAGGGAAAATAACAACACACCTCCCCACTTTCCAATAGGAAAAGAGGGAGACCACTTTCCTTTAACCCTCCATTTACAAGACATGCTGAGATACCTAGCAATAAGTATGAAGTACTGTCTATAAACAAAGTTGGTGGATCAAAATTGCCTAATGAGATAATTCACTCAAAAACCATTGTTGATGTACAACACAATCCACACCAATCAGATAAGCTACATAATGTTATAAAGAGTGTAAAACCAAAACTATCACGACTGTCATGTAAAAAATCATCAGGAAGTAGCAGTAAAATGAAAAATTCAGAACTGAGGACTTCTTTCAAAGAGTCCTTTAGAAAGTAACCAGCATTTTCTCCTCCATCTTGCAATGGAACTGCCAAGGTCTGAGGGCTAAGTATGAAGAGCTTAAGATGCTCATTCAAGAATTCTCTCCAGTTTTTATTTGTTTACAGGAAACTATGTTGGATATTAATACTCCTTGTCCAAGGGAATACACTGCATACCAAACTGCTTATAATCCTCAAGTAGGAAGTCATGGAGGGGGTTTGGTTCATATTCGCCATGACATTCATCAGATAAAGAATGTGTTAAAGTGTTCTCCATGCAGCCAGAACAACCTATGACCCACTCCGTGGATACATTAGGATGTTGTTAGTAGTGCATCTGATGAACTTGCAGCAAGAATTTGTAAGGAATGGAACTGAAGCATGCCATGTATAGAAAATGAAACATAAAAGGTTACAGCCATCTGCATCCTTGAACGGCTGCAGACATTGTCCTCCCTGAAGCACTGTACATCACTTTTACTGAAGCATTTTTATACTGTATGACGGTTGCGCTCAGAATGAGTTCACTCAAACTGCCTTCACTTAATATCTTTTTCTCTTAATGCATCACTCACAACAAGTTTGCTCAAACTACCTTTGCTGTGAACTGGGACTTTAAAAACCACCTGAAAACCAGGTCTTTTAGGATGACTACAAGAGAGATCTTAAAGAATATAATATCCGGTATGCTTGCCTCCAGCAGGATACCTTTAGATTTCGTCAAGGCAACACTCTTAACGTACCTGGCTGGAATGACTTGGTTAAAGATCTGTATACACACTCACAAGAAATTTTTTTACTGTGGAGGCAAAATGGTAGTTTGAGGGAAGGACACTTTGCATTACTAATGAGACAGGCAAGAGTGCAGTTCAGACTTGCTCTTAAGCACCGCAGACTAAATGAAAAGCAAGTAAGAGCAGATGCAGTGTCTAGAAAATTAGGATCTGGTGAAGCTGTTGGCGACGAGGCTATTGCAAGAATGTGGGGCGATCACTTCAGTGCTATCTGGAATTGTATAAATGGTCAAGACTCTCGAAGGGAAGTAGATAACCTCCTTACGGATAACATTCAGTTTCATTTCACTGATCGTATTATGCCAGGTAACATCATTGATCCCATAAACAACTTAGCCAATGATAAAGCGCCCCAGCTGCAATGGTCTTATGCAGAAGCTTTCAAATTCTGCCACCCAATAATTTACATTTTGCTAGCTGCCCTATTCACTGTGTGCATAATTCACCATTTTCTCCCAGACTCTCTATTCTTAGTTCACCTGATACCATTAATCAAAAACAAGGTAAAGGATGCAGCTGACCTTGGTAGTTATCACCAGATTGCAATTACTACATTGCATCAGAGATATTGAGTTGGTTCTTCTCACTTTCTCCCCTTTCTGCACACTACTGACAACCAGTTCAGATTTAAAACAAACCACTCAACTGACACATGCATCTACATAGTGAAAGAATTGCTGAACTATACCTATCATCAACCTCTCCTGTATTCCTATGTTTTGTAGATGCGAGAAGAGCACTTGACAGAATAAACTACCTGAAGCTGCACAAAAGAGTCACACCTCTATATCTATTTGGCATTTTATATTACTGGTTCTCTACAAATGGGGTAACATATTGTCGTACAACTTGGCTCTCTAAACGGGCTCCGGCAAGGTGGTATTCTCTCTCCATATCTGTTTAATACATATACAGATGCCCTGAATGTCAAAACGAACTCACTTCCAATCAGATGCTCTATCAACGAAACAGCAATAAACAATCTCTATTATGCCAACGACATGGTTCTGATTTCCCCATCAGTGCAAGGTCTCCAGCGACTAATCGACACTTGCCACAGATATGCAGAGGAATTTTATATCCTATATAACGAAACCAGGACCCAGTGCATGTCACTGCTCCTGAGATTGCTTGAGCATACTGCAGGATCACAAATGTTCCCCAGAAATCATCATCTGGAATTTGTGCATGAATTCTGTATTAGGGCTGTGTCATCGTGGATGATCTAAAAGATACAGCAGACATAGAACAGAGGTATCATAATCTATGTGCAACTGGCATCATGATTGGAAGGAGGTTTGCCGTTTGTCACTGGGACACGAAACTGTTGCTCTTCCGCTTGTGCTGCTACAGCATATGTAGGTGTTCCCTTTGGATGAACGATACCCAAGAGGCCATGAGATGTGTCACCGTTGTATACAGTGACATTCTGAGATGCCTCACCAACACACCCCACTACCACTCTGCCACGCAGATGCTCATAGAAAACCGCCTGGATAATTTAAAAATCTTTGTTAGGCGAACAATGTCCAGTCTGATCACCCGACTGGGAAACAGCAGCAATTCGCTTATATGATGCATCCTAAGCAGTGAGACAAGAAGATCTGAAATGTGGGAAAGATGGGTTAATGAGGCGTTTGTTCCATAAATGGTATTTTCTTCCTTCACACTGGGGTGGCCTGAGTTACAGTATGCATACTTATTCTCTGATTTTTGCAATGTATTAAAGTATCATCTTTATTATTATTATTTGTTGCTGTTGTTTTTATTGTATTACTTTGTTTATTATTATTAGATTTTCCTTTTTCATTTTTCATATTTATCCCTCCAGACTTGACTTCTGTAACCACCTAAGGGAATTCATTTGTATGCAATCTGTTTGTAACTGTTATCTTTTTTAATACTTTTACTATTATTCTCAGTATTAGTGCTGTCATTACCATTTTTATAATTATACTATTTTTGCTACTACTTCAGCAACAGGGTGGATTTCCAATTATCGTTTTTATCATCCTGTATATCTAGGTTGTGTTTTGTATTGTCTCCGCTTTGAATATCCCATGTATATGGCCCTGAGCTGAAATAAATAAAGATTATAATTATCAAATGACTAACCACAATGGATGTAGTGTATTGTAATATGATACATGGTGTCTGGGAAAAAACATTATTTAATCTAATAATTGAGGAATGTATTGAAGTTTAAGGAATATTTTAATACATACTTTCATTTATACATTGAAGGTAAAACCTTGTATCTTTGTGATATGATACATCTCAAATCTTGCAATCCTTCCAGGCACCATCGTCGTGTAATTGTGGAGTGGATGGGTGATGCTAGCAGAGAACTGAGGTTAACAGAAATGATATTCAGCCAGGATGCTAAAAATTATCATGCTTGGGAGCATCGTCAGTGGATTCTTAGAACATTCAAGTAAGTTTACATGCCAGTATTTGCAAATTCCCAGGAATTTGGAATTTATGGAAAAATGGACCTGGCAAGTAAATGTTGTAAAGCGGGCTAATGTCCAATGTTTTTTAAAATTTCTTTGACAAAATTGGAAGCCTGTGCATATACTATAGTTTTTGTCTTTGGTGGTAAGACAGTAGGCAAATCCTGATTTGCCAGTACAGCAGTGAAAGTGATGGCATGTCCAAAGTTACTAGGTGGTATACCCAAAGGTGGTTAGTATTATAACAATATTTGAAGCCCATATGTGATTGTAGCTTGTTTTTGTGTATTTGGTGGCATTTCTTGTGCAGTTGGTGGAGTCATCTCCAAATTTAGCAGAATTTGGACTCCTAGTGGTTGGTAAGTCCCCTGATAAAGTTTGAATTGTTCCTGAGTATATACAAACTGACATTTTGCAAGTTTTCATTTGTGTGTGTAGTGACAAGTTCAGCTTCAGATTAGTTAACAACTTCTCTTGATTACTCATATTACCCAAGAGTCGCATAAATTTCTACATTATTTCTGTTATTGTTTCATCGTTGTAAGGTATTTTAATAAGACCAGTTAGACTAGGGAGTCACATTCTAGGCTAGTAATTTTTCATAAAGAATTTGTTTTAAATGAATGGTAGTATTTGGAGCAAGGCAGAGTTGGAGAACAATTGAAAGCTAAGCGTGCACAAGGCATGCCATAAGTGGCATCCTGTACAGGGCAAACTGACTCAAAGGGTTAGGTATATTTATATTGAGGGTTCACAGTGTAAGTAAAATTTAGAAAGTACCATTTAATATTAGGAAATAAAATACATTCAATACTCATTGATTTGACACTTAATATGTAAGGTACAAGGAAGTACAGCACTACATCATTGGCGTAGATGGCATTCCATCAGTGGGGGGCATAGGTGGGCCCAAGATATTTGTTGGGGGGCCAAAGAAAATTACACAAAACTAATGTACAGTACCAATTCTGTAATTAGTAAAATATACTATTCTCGAATGTATGTATCCATGTGAATGAAGAAAAATAATAGTATTAGTAAACCTCTATTGGAAATGATAGACTTCAATTTTCAGTTAATTTTCAACTCTTACCATATTCAAATGTATCAAATACTGTAATGTAAATTTCCTCAACTTTATATTCAACACTAGCCTAATTTCTATTATCAAGTTTTAATTTTCAACTATAGTATAGTAATATCTTTCTCATGTAAATACTGTATATCGCAATAGTGCATATCATCAATAACACAGACTTTATGGCCCTCCAAAATCTTTTCAAAATTTCAACATATCCCATTCCCTCTTCTTCATCTCCTCTCCCTGGAAATTAACTGTAAGCAGCAGTAGCAAATTGCATTGCAGTTATTTAAATCATGCCATGCTCATACATAATATTATAATATTAAGTTGGATCAAAATATCATGAACAAACATGTCTAATTTTGCTTTTGACCACCAAAGGGTTAAAGTTTAGCTACAAAGGGAATTTCAACGGCGGGGGGGGAGGCCAAGTATCTGAAAGGGGGGCTGGCCATACTTGTTAGTTATAAATGATTTGTTTAACCAGACCTCTGAACTCTTTTAGGGTTCTTCTCGGGCTGGGAAAAAAAAGGGGGGGAAAGAGTACATAAAAAATTAAGTAGTTAAATAAATAAATAAATAATAAAAAAAAGGGGAATTAAAAAAAAATCAAGTGGGAAAGAAAAAAAAAAGGAGGGAAAAAAGGGGAAGATTATATTTTACTTATCAATTTAATTTTGTTTAAGAAGAGAATGATATTATTAATTGAAAAGTTATTACCTTCTGCTAGAATATCCTTTATTGATTTATTTTGTAAATAAGTATTTCTTTCATGATGCCATCTGGGACAGTCAATCAAGATATGTTTGATTGTTATTGGGATGTTACATCTTTCACAAGTTATTGGGTTTGTGTGCGGAGTTGACATTAGATGACCATGTGTGAGTCTGGAGTTTCCTATTCTGAGTCTTTTTAAAATAACCTCATTAATTCTTTGCTTTTGGGTAGAAGAATGCCACTTTTTAACTTCGTTCTTAATTTGTTTTAGTTTGTTTTGAGGGGGTATATTTGTCCAATCATTTTGCCAATCCCTATAAATTAAGGGTTTAACTGATGCTAGCCAGTCTGATATGGTAGTTGGGGGAATTGTACAAGCCAATTTAGCAGCTTTATCTGCTTTCTCATTACCCTGAATGCCTACATGGGCTGGGATCCAACAAATTTGAATTTGAAGGCCGTTTGTAATTAACTGATGTATTTCCCGTTGGATATTTTGGACAAGGTGATTATTTGATTTAAATTATCCTATTGCTTCAATTGCACTTCTTGAGTCGCTCAATATGAGTGCTGAAGGAGTTCCACTTCACTGCATGCCCTGAGAAAGTTTAACTCCTATGGAGGGCTGATATTGGACATTTGTAGTGTTTGAAGTTTTAGTGCACTCCCAGAATATAGAATGCACCCCTAAAAAATGAAGCCCCAGTGTAAACATAGTCTCGCAAGGTGCAAATAGCCTAGTTGCCGACTTAGCCTACTACTTGGCTAAGTTCTGACACCACTTATTTATCATTTTGTTATTCATATATTTTTACTATCATTTTATAACTTCATACTGTATAATTTTCTATGAAATAGTATACTTTAACACATTTAGCCTACATTCTCGAGTTAGACTAACCGTAAGTCAACTAAACTTTTCCTAGAATCAGCAGAATATTATCAGTGACTTTCATCTCCTAACTCCTAAATTTACTATCTTCATAATTAGCGCTAGTAGTTTCTTTGTCATTTGTTTTGATTGTAGAGGGTAATGAAATGACGAAAATAAAGAATGAATTTTGCCGATCACTCAGAGCTTTTGACACTTCTCTGTCAAAAAGCAAAGCACACCACCATCTGTTGAGGAACGTGAACACTAAACATTTGCTAATGGGCGGGGAAGAATAAAAACATTTTCTAACATAGATAAAGATTCATGCATTGCCAAATGTCTCATTGTTTTCATTAAAAGTTTTGACTTGGTAGAGCCTTCTCAAGTGGAATCTTTAAAAAAAGTTCATATTGAAAACATTTTCACACATTTTCATTACTAACAATTATTTTCATAAAAACAAAAGAGACATGGCATAATTTTTGCTGTCGGGAAGTTGTAAACAATATGTGATGCCGCCCTCGTGGCCGCTCAACGAACTAACGGTGGCTGATTCAAAATCTAGTCGAACCACGGGAGTTCTCAGACCACAGAATACCAGTTTTAAGAGGTTCAGCTGTATTAATCTTTCAGATGACTGAAAAATTAATTATAAATTAAACTTAAAAATAAAAGCTTTGAATTTGCTTTTCCTATATGAAAGATCTTACCTCTAAATTCCATTTTTGAGCATCAGTTAGCTCTTAACATTCCCAAACTTCTCATTAAAACTCACAAACATTGTGATACAGCATGTGACTTTTTCTAGTTCTTTCTGTATGACTTTGACTTGTATGTAATTTTCTTATGTGGAGGTCTGTGTACTTTAACATCAGTACATTTATTGCCAGTCTCATGGACCTGAATCACTTTGCCGTGTGAGATCTGGCTAAAAGGTATCCTTCCTGTACTGTACTGTGTATTTATTTACTTATTTATTTATTTATTTATTTATTTGTATATTTATTTATTGATTTATTTTTTGCTTTTTATGCTCTTCAGCAATTTCTACAGACTGTGCTCTTCTTAAAGCACTTAACAGTGAATGGCTTTACAGGCAGTCTTGGGTTACGTCAGAATTGGGTTTTGTTGTTCTGAGTTTGCATTGCTTTTCAAATATATACATAAAAAAATCAGTTCCGGGTTACAGCGGATGTTTTGAGGTTACGTCGTCATGTTACACTGTGATGGAACAGTAAAAGTACATACAGCTACGATATAAAGTCAAATTGTTCCTACTCAAAATACAAACCGTTCGTCTCTACATAAGGAATATGCTTCAGCGCAGATGGAAACGGTTGTTTAACTTTTAAGCAAGAAGGTTAGGTAGTTAACTGCCATCCGACTGGTGGGAGTCCTGCCCACCCAGATGGTAAGCATTCACTTTACTTTTGGCCACCGAGCGATGAAGTGTTGTGCTACTGCTCTCTGCCCTGCATGCTGTTTCACTTTGCTTTTCATATGTGTTCCCTGTGGGATCATTCTGTTTTTCTGATACATTTGCTTGTGTTTAAGTATGTGTTTGTTATATTTAAGTCAATATGCAGAACCCTCCTCTCTTCTTCTTTCCCTTGCCCCTTTTCCAGAATGGAAGGAGGGTTGAAAGGGACGTGGCTGCGAGCCTGTCTTGACAAGGGTAGAAGAAGGTTGGGCATTTCCTCAGGGCCCCTTTGAAGCCTGGGATTTCTTAGGGGCCGAGGAAGTGCTAGCCTGACTCGAGGGTAGGGCCGCAGTGGCATGTGAATGCCTGGAGGTATTTACCACCGCCTGGTAGACAAGACGATCGTTATCTTCTACATGACAATTCTTCACCACAGTCTACCTGTTTTCTAGGAAAGAAAGAGGCAGAACCCAGTGGTCGGTTCCTTAGGGTCCTGAGGAAATGCCCAGCCATCTTCTACTCCTGTCAAGAAAGGCTCGCAGCCACGTCCCTTTCAACTCTCCTTCCAGTCTGGAAAAGGGGCAAGGGAAAGAAGAGAGGAGGGCGCTACAGGCGGCATTCCCCTCCACATGGTGCCATTGGTGTTGCCTGTCGAGCCATTGGGCAACGTGGCAGTGATACGGTGTGCCAAAACCTGGGTAGTAAATGTTTGTCGGGTGGGCTATCTACTCCCCTTCGAGTTTCGTCCACCCCTCACCAACAATCCAGTCAGTCTAGTTCTGAACGTATGTTCCCAGCCCACCGAAAGACCTTGCCCTTCAAGCAGAGGTAAAGGTGACACCGAAGAAAAGGGCGTTTCCTGAGGACCCCTTGGAAGCCTGGGATTTCTTGGGGGCCGAGGAAGTGCTAGCCTGACCCAAGGGTAGGGCCGCAGTGGCACGTGAAGGCCTGGAAGTATTTACCACTGCCTGGTGGACAAGATGATCATTATCTTCTGCATGACAATTCTTCATCACAGTCTATCTGTTTTCTAGGAAAGAGAGAGGCAGAACCCAGTGGTCGGTTCCTTAGGGTCAATCCGACTCAGGGCCCACAAACTTAGATACCCAAGTTAGGACAGCATCCCTCCTCTTCACAACCAAATTCAGCCACAGGCTTGCCGTTTGGTGGGCTAGGTTGGTGATCGCTCTACCTCCAGACTGGCACAGTCTCCCAAAGCTGGAGTCCTCCCCTGTGGTTATGGAACCCGAGGAGGCTGCAACCTTGGACACTGTGAAAGACCACAGATCCAACCAGACTGTCTGGAATGCTATCATGGCAGTGAATTCCAGATTCTCTGCTTCTTGTTGTGTGAGGGTGATACCCTCCACCCCAAGCTGCTGCAGCAAGAGACCTGGACAACCTGCTTTATCGGCAGACCCCTCCAAGGGCATGTAGTATCGCTTCTGTCAAGGCACAGGAGGAGGAAATAGTTTATCCAAGTGGTTAGCACAAAGTGAATTCTCCTGCCTAGAGACCAGAGAATCTACCTGTTCTGAAACCTCCTCGGTAAGCATGGACCAAGGCAAGCCCACCAAAGCCATGGGTTCCTTCTTCAGTCCCCAGAGACAGCCATGGACCTTTCCCCAAGATTGTTGTGTTGATGGATCAGTGCAATGATCTTTGCAAACGACCTCTGTATCTCGGGGGTGTCCAAGTCCAGGGCATGGTCCTCCCGATCTACTCTCCCTGCAGGAGGGAGAACCTCGGCAGAACCCCAAGATCCCTTCTCAACCACTTGGGCATATTCCCGAGTTGATCTGAGGACCAAACCTGGAACGTAAGTCTTCGTGGTAGGGCTACGTTGGGATGTGGCACCCCAATCTTCAACCCTTCTACCCGACTCATGCCTCCTGGTATAACCCCAGGAGGTTGAGGGGACAGGTGAGAGGGATCAAGCACTCTTTCCTTTCTTGTCGGAGGCCGAGCCCCGGTAGGAGAGGAAAACCATGGGTGATCACCAACCTGCAGTGGTGATGGCTGCACAGGTCTAAAACCCCATGGGTGGGGTGCTGTCCCAGGGAGAGTGAACCAACCTTTGGTGTTATGTCACTTGTGATGGCTGCCCCTTCGCCACTGGCCTGTTGCACTGCCGATAACGCTTGCATACCGCATGAGACCGCGACCCAGTCATCATTTGCTCCCACTAAACTTTCTGTTATTCATATTTTTCATTCATGTGAAAACATTGTGTACATACCAATGAATATTTTTCACCACATTGGCTATATACATAATTATGCTGTCCCATATATATAGAGTGATATATATATATATATATATATATATATCAAAAAAAGAAAAAGATATTTAGTGGAAAATAATTGCAGAAATAGAAATAGTAGTAAAGTAGTAGAAATAAAGTAGCAGAAAAAGTAGTAAAGTATTAGTAAAATAGTACTAGTAGTAATAGCAGTATGTACTAGTTTTCTTACGGAAACAGTTAGTATACATCAATGAATGTTTATGACATTGGTAATAATAATAATAATAATAATCATAATCATAATAATAACAATAATAATAAAAAATTCAACAGTAATACCACTACTACTACAACTTGTAGCAGAAAAAATAATGATAATAAAAATTACGTTACTGTAAAAAAAATGAAAGAAGTTTTCAAAAACATAGTACACTTTCCTGTTGACCTTCTGCCCGAGTTATCCATTCAATATCATCATCACAAAAAAGAAACAATGCATCTCGTGGGCAGGTGAAGTCGGGTGTTCACCCTCCGTGAAATCGGGGGGGTGGGTTACAAAATGGATCTGTTATGAACTGCCAACCTTCATCGACAATGGGTTCAATGTCTTCTAAAATTTTGCTGTCATCCTCTAAGCAACTATAAACAACTATCACTATAATCATCTGACAGATTTTCCCAGGATCTGACATACTATCATCCGACATCATGATTTGAAAAATAAAAAAACGTGTAAAATAACTGCAATCAAAAGGAGAAAAAGTTTAGCCTTCGAATCCAAATGGTTTACTCACAAGATCGTGACAATGTTTCAACCAGCTTGAGGCGCACTGTGTGCTGCTGGATTTCTTCCCCCATATGAATATGACGCAGGCACCATCGGACACTGACTAGAATGAATCGCACCTCTCTCTCACAAATGAAACCCATCCAAGCTGAAGAAAACAGCTCTGCTTTTCGAGGAGGGATGAAAGACGATAGGCGTGTCGTGGTCTTTATTACTGTACCGTAAAGATGTACATGTGTACGCCCCGGTGGCGAAGGGGTTAACCGGTTTTTCGGCGCCAATCTCCAGTTAACAGAGTCGTTAAGTGGGGTTTTCGGTGCCGACCTTCAGTTAACAGTGCCATTAAGTGGGATTTCTGATATCAGGTTTATGGTGCCGTTAAGCGGGATTTTTGGCGCTATTATCACTGATTTTCATTTAGCAGCGATTTTAGAGAGTTAACTGGCGCTGCTAGGACGGAACCCCACAGGGAGTTCGGCTAACACCGCTGACTGAAAAAATCGCCCTAAATGACTGAACAGTGCCGCCCCAGTTAACTGGAGATCAGCTCCAAAACTGTTAACTGGAGATTAAAATCCCCACTGAACAGCGCTGTTAACTGGAGATCAGCCAAAAATCACAACATTGCTACCCATTGCTGTTAACTGATGCCACCGGTAAACGGGGACTGCCTGTACTTGTGTCACTGAAACCTCGAGTCACCTGTGCCAGTACTGTGGAGTCAGCTCCACGGGCCAATCAGGCACTGTAAAAGAGAAGGTGAACAAGCATGCAGGTGCTTCTTCACCCCCTGCCAGTACTCACACAAGCACTTGGCCAGGGTCCCATACAGATGTAGATACTCAAGGGTCCACGCACCTGGCAAAGCTATGAGAAGGTCTCCCACAGTCTTCCTGCACACCCGATACTAGTCCCAGGAAGTTACCTTCCAGGATTGCTTCCTCTACCAGAGTGTCCGGACAGACCCAAGTAGAGGTAAGCACTGCCCCAGTCCTGGAAGGTAACTTCCCAGGACTGGTATCGGGGGGTTGGGTCCCCTTGGAGACCAGGTTACTTGACGCTCCTGAGTCACAGGATCTCGGTAAGACCTGTGAAATGGCCTGAGTCCTAAGATTGTTGAGAGCAGACGAGACATCCCTCTGTCTCCCCTGTGGAGGAAGGCAGCCCCTTAGATCTAAAGCTCCAAGACAGGACTTCTTTGTTGGGGGCGGGGAGCAACTTTCTTCTTCCTCCGCCAGTGAGCTTTGGAAGTAGAAGGTGAGGAGGCAGCAGCAGACGACAAAGAAGACGACGCCTTGCGACCCCCCTTCTTCGACTTCTTCTGTGACATCTTCTTCAAGAGAGCATGAAGGAGCTGATCCCTGATGTAAGAGGGAGCAGCAGGCTTAGCAGAAGGGTGGGCTACTGCAGGGTAGATCATAGCAGAAGCATGCGGAGATGTATGGTCAATAACAGTTGGAATCTTGAGATGTGGAGCATGAGTTGTGATACTTGTAGATGTCTTTGCCATTGCAGTCATCATAACAGTGGTTGTCATGACTGTTACAGTCACAGGAGTCACTGGGGGCATCACAGGAGGACGGGAAGTCCTCACGTGATTCAGTAAGTACCACATTGAGGAAACACCCAAGAGGCCCAGAGAGACCCAAGTCTCCTGGAGTTCCCCAGTCTCTCCTGAGGAAGGAAAAGTCAGGTTAGGGGCTGCAGTCTCTGATTGCACCGAAGGGGATTCCTTCCCTTCTGAGTGAACAGAGACTACCAAGCAGAGGTCCTGATCACCTGCCCCACAATGCTGAATTCCACCTGACAAAGTAAGTGAAGACAATGTAGGGGAGATCGCTCCAGTAGGAGTAACAGTAAGGCGTGGGAGCTTCGCAGGGGAAAGGCAGGAACAAGAAGGATTGGCAACCACCGGTGTCATGGGGGGTGTGTTACCCCTGGAAGAAGCCTTGGAAGCCTTCTTCTTGAACTTCCTCCTCTGCAAAACCTTCACCGATTGCACAGGAGACCGGGAACGAAACTCGTCACACATTGAATCCTGGCCACAGTCATGCCCTCTGCAACTAGCACAGAGGACATGAGGGTCTACATCAAGTGGGGAGTGGTAACGGTTACAGGGTCTTGAGGAGTTGCCAGGGCAGACACGCTGGACAGCGCCCTTCAGCTTGGGCTTAGATGATTCGTGGTTTTGCATATTGACTTAAATATCACAAACACATACTGTAAGCACAGGCAGATGTATCAGAAAAACAGAATGATCCCACCTGGAACACATATGAAAAACAAAGTGAAACAGCAAGCAGGGCAGAGAGCAGTAGCACAGCACTTCATCGCTTGGTGGCCAAAAGCAAAGTGAATGCTTACCATCTGGGTGGGCAGGACTCCCACCAGTCGGACAGCAGTTAACTACCTAACCTTCTTGCTTAAAAGTTAAACAACCGTTTCCATCTGCACTGAAGCATATTCCTTATGTAGAGACGAACGATTTGTAATTTGAATAGGAACAACTTGACTTTATATTGCAGCTGTATGTACTTTTACTGTTCCATTAACCATCCTCAAAACATCCGTGTAACCTGGAACTGATTATTTTATGTATATATTTGAAAAGCAATTCAAACTCGGAATGACAAGTTAAGTAACCTTAGTTTTACGGACCACTGATTAACAGCTTTATGTATAGGATTAGACTTATTTTACATGGCTAAGAACCAATTGGTAACTTAGCAACAATGACCTAAACTTGTGAAATCCGAACCACATTATAGCAAGAAACCAATTTCTGTCACCAGAAATAAATTCCTCTAACTCTTCATCAGCCGTAAAACCATTCACTGTTAAATGTTAAGTGCTTTAAGAAGAACACAGTCTGTAGAAATTGCTGAAGAGCATAAAAAGCAAAAATGAATAAATAAATGAATATATAAATAAATAAATACATACACAGTACAGTACAGGAAGGATACCTTTTAGCCAGATTTCACACGGCAAAGTGATTCAGGTCCATGAGGCTGGCAATAAATGTACTGATGTTAAAGTACACAGACCTCCACATTAGAAAATTACATACAAGTCAAAGTCATACAGAAAGAACTAGAAAAAGTCACATGCTGCATCACAATGTTTGTGAGTTTTAATGAGAAGTTTGGGAATGTTAAGAGCTAACTGATGCTCAAAAATGGAATTTAGAGGTAAGATCTTTCATATAGGAAAAGCAAATTCAAAGCTTTTATTTTTAAGTTTAATTTATAATTAATTTTTCAGTCATCTGAAAGATTAATACAGCTGAACCTCTTAAAACTGGTATTCTGTGGTCTGAGAACTCCCGTGGTTCGACTAGATTTTGAATCAGCCACCATTAGTTCACTGAGCGGCCACAAGGGCAGCACCACATATTGTTTACAACTTCCCGACAGCAAAAATTACGCCATGTCTCTTTTGTTTTTATGAAAATAATTGTTAGTAATTAAAATGTGTGAAAATGTTTTCGATATGAACTTTTTTTAAAGATTCCACTTGAGAAGGCTCTACCAAGTCAAAACTTTTAATGAAAACAAGACATTTGGCAATGCACGAATCTTTATCTATGCTAGAAAATGTTTTTATCCTTCCCCTCCCATTAGCAAATGTTTAGTGTTCATTTTCCTCAACAGATGGTGGTGTGCTTTGTTTTTTTTGACAGAGAAGTGTCAAAAGCTCTGAGTGATCGGCAAAATTCATTCTTTATTTTCTTCATTTCATTACCCTCTACAATCAAAACAAATGACAAAGAAACTACTAGCGCTAATTATGAAGATAGTAAATTTAAGAGTTAGGAGATGAAAGTCACTGATAATATTCTGCTGATTCTAGGAAAAGTTTAGTTGACTTACGGTTAGTCTAACTCGGGAATGTAGGCTAAATGTGTTAAAGTATACTATTTCATAGAAAATTATAGTATGAAGTTATAAAATGATAGTGAAAATATATGAATAACAAAATGATAAAGAAGTGGTGTCAGAATTTAGCCAAGTAGTAGGCTAAGTCGGCAACTAGGCTATTTGCACCTTGCGAGACTGTTTACACTGGGGCTTCATTTTTTAGGGGTGCATTCTATATTCTGGGAGTGCACTAAAACTTCAAATACTACAAATGTCCAATATAAGCCCTCCATAGGACTTAAACTTTCTCAGGGCATGCAGTGAAGTGGCATTGCTACAAGTGTGGCCAGGCCCCCTTTCAGATACTTGGCCCCCCAGTTGAAATTCCCTTTGTAGCTAAACTTTAACTCTTTGGTGGTCAAAAGCAAAATTAGACATGTTTGTTCATGATATTTTGATCCAACTTAATGTTATAATATTATGTATGAGCATGGCATGATTTGAATAAGTGCAATGCAATTTGCTACTGCTGCTTACAGTTAATTTCCAGGGAGAGGAGAAGAAGGAGAGGGAATGGGATATGTTGAAATTTTGAAAAGATTTTGGAGGGTCATAAGTCTGTGTTATTGATGATATGTACTATTGTGATATACAGTATTTACATGACAAGGATATTACTATACTATAGCTATATCCATACTCCTGGCTGCTGAGGAACCTACACAACCAAATTAAGCAATGTTTGAATAGTTGTATGCAACTAAACCAGTAGTCTCCCAAACATCAAGTAGATTGGTCTGGTTTGGCCAAGTTAAGCAGGCTTTGAGGGAGGCGGACTCTAGGTTAGCTTCTCTTATCAGATCGGGTAGACAGGATTCAACCTTGCTTCCTAATCGGAAGGGGTTCTATAGGGTAGCCTTTAACCCTTCTGCCGGTGTCAGAGTTCCTCTCAACAAATCTGTTGAGGCTCTTCTCTCTCGGTTTCCTTCATCGAATCGTTTGGTAGCAGTTACATCTTTTGAGGCTTGTATTTTGGAGGACACCTTTCGCTGCCTTGTCCCACTCTACGTGGATGTTGTCTGGGTTGATGGGGTTTCTCATACAAGTTGGATATACTCCCTCCGATCCTGTACTGTTTGACATCCTCATCACTTCAGTTTCGATGGGGTTGGCTTACCAGGCTAACATTTCAGCTGGCTGTACAATGTTCTTTGGTAAGAAGAGGAGGGACTTCTTTTTACTGTAAATCATCTTCCACCTCACTATCCAGACATACATAAGAGGGTTCTGTTGATGGCGCCTTTTGCGCTCTGCAAGTCTTTTTAGAGAGCAGGATGTCTCCTCCATGGTCAATTTCATGTCATCGTCGTCAGCAGTAGCGTCACAGATCAAGGTTGGGAGCAACCGTGGAGGAAACCCTGGCTTCGGGCTTCAGGAGGGATCGGGAACGAGAGGAGTCAATAAATCTTCAGGAACTCAGGGCTGTAAATGAAGCCCTCTGGTGTTTTTCAGTCCTTGTGAGCAACAGAGTAGTGACTCTGTTTTGCGACAGCGTAACTGCTGTGTCGTATCTAAAGAACTCGGGGGAACAGGATCAACAGAACTCAATACTATAACACAGAGTCCTTAGAAGGTGTGAAGAATGGAAAGTGTCTCTTCTTCCCCAACTTGTATCAGGAAGTTTCAACGTACTGGCCGACTCGTTAAGTCGCTCTTGTCAGGTATTGGGGGGAGAGTGGAGTTTGGTTCAGGAAGTAGTATGTCAGGTTCTCCAGAAGTGGCCAGCATCTATGGACTTTTTCACGACGAGATTAAACCATTGTCTTCCGGTTTATTTCTCACCAGTGGTGGACCCCATGTCGACAGGCACCATTGTGATGTTACAAACTTGGAATCACATGCAGATGTATGCTTTCTGCCATTTGGTCTCATTCATCAGGTAATCAGGAAATTGCAGGACAGTGTCAAGATGTCTGTGACTCTAGTAACTCCTTGCTGGCCCTACGCCCTTGGTTTCCAGAACTCCTAAAGCTCCTTACAGAATTTCTGATGTTCCTTCCCATGCGGAAGATCTTCTCAGACAACTGCATTTTCACCATTATCATCCAAACCCTCGCATGCTGAACCTAGTTGCAAGGCGGCTGCCGAGCGAGCAGCTAGACAGACCGTACTCTCTAAAGCTGTGTCTAGACATCTTTTTTTCAGCTTGAGAAAGTCAACCCATAAGCTTTACCAGGTCAGCTGGACAATGTATAGAAGTTGGTGTCGTAAGGAAGGTCATTCCATCTCTAGACCTTCCATAGCCAAAAATAGCTGATTTTCTTTTATTCCTTCAGAAAATCAAGGTTCTTTCGTATTCAGCTATTGCTGGCTACCGCTCAACGCTTAGCAGTACGTGTAGTTTCCATCTTCCCTAAAATTACTGTAATAAGATCATCCATGATTTATTACGTTCCTTTAAGATTAAACATCCTGTCTTGCCGACTCGAGCTCCTCCGTGGGATTTGTCAGAAGTTCTAATGTTAAGACAACTGATTAAGAAGGTGCTTTTTCTTACAGCTGTATCTACAGCTAGAAAGGTGGGTGAGCTTCAAGCAGTTTCTAGGCTGGTTTCCTAGGCGGGAAATGATATGTATTTGTCTCTTCTTTCAGAATTTGTGGTGAAGACCGAGTCGGAGGTTAAACCTCTGCCTCTTTTGTTTAGCGTTCTTTGTCTGCAAGAGTTCGTTACCGGCGTTCCAGCGGAGATGTCTATGTCCAGTGCGAGCATTAAAAGTCTATTTATCAAAAGCTGAGAAACTCCCCCTGCGTCCGAGTATACTTCTCTCCCCTCCGTGGAATACTTCCCGGACGCTGTCAAAGAATGCGATTAGTTACTCTCTGAGGGAGGTGATTTCCCAGGCTTCTCAGGGTTCTTCTTCGTCGTCTTCAAGCTCTGTATTACCCTGAGCGCACAGTATTCGGAGTATGGCCACTTCATCTTCCTTTCTAAGGAATTGTTCAGTGTCTTCTATTCTGGAGGCGGCTACTTAGAAGTCCGTCTCAATGTTATACTTCCTTTTACTTAAGAGACGTTCAGTTCGCATCGCCAGAGGGTCATTCTCTTAGTCTGTGTGTAGCGGCTAACTTTATTATCTAGTGTGCGTTCATTTAGCTGAGGTGATATTCTCTCAGTGTGGAGGTTGTTAGGTTAACCAGATAGAGGAATTCCTTTTAGTCTTTAGAATTTCAGGCAGCAGTAATAGTATAATCACATGAACTTAGGTTTAGTATGTTTTAAGTATCTTAGTCTTTGATAATTTCCCTACGAGAGTCCAAGGGGGTTCTCTAGTAGGCTAGGCTCTTTTGTTGGCACTGACATACTTCTTCGCTCGTCGATTGTCGGGCCTTATCCGGAGGATCAGTGACTCGGCACACTGCTTCATTCCCCTCCATACATGAGAGGCTCTGAATAGCCACATGGGAGGTTCATTGTACTCCTCCATACATGAGAGGCTCTGAATAGCCACATGGGAGGTTCATCATACTCCTCCGTACATGAGAGGCTCTGATTAGCCACATGGGAGGTTCATCGTACTCCTCCATACATGAGAGGCTCTGAATAGCCACATGGGAGGTTCATCGCAGTCCTCCATACATGAGAGGTTCTGAAGAGCCACATGGGAGGTCGACGGACTGAGACAGCACTAACCTGACTGACGATCAAGTACTCTCCAGCATGTCTCTTCACCGAAAGCATTGATTGATATGGTGAGTGTATGACTAAACAGATATCCTATGCAGAACAGATCAGTGAGCTACCATCTCTGTGGTTGTAAAAAGGGGGCGTGCCGCAACCTAGATGGGTCTCCCTCCAGCATGTCTCTTCACCGAAAGCATTGATTGATATGGTGACATACATTTACACATAGTAGGTTGATAATGAGTTACCTGCTTATTCTCCGTTGACAGGTTCGGCTGAATTAGTTTGATCCCACCTCCATTAAAATTTTGTTAAACGGGCTAATCCAGGTGTTCAGGGAGTGTATTGCAATATGAAGTTTTCGTAATGAAACTAATATTGTAATACTTACCTGAGCACCTGAATGATTCCCACCCTCCTCCCCACTTCAATTTTTGATAGTGACTCAACTGGGGATGTCGGCCTCTGTCAGCTGGTATTTGCAGCAGCGTTGTCAATGGTACCTCAGGTAACTCATTTGACAAGATTTTTCCTGTAGCGTTGGTAAGGCTGACAGTTAATTACCCACTTTGTGGGTAAAATTATGGGGGTATAGTTTGGGCTGGTGATGACCAGGGGCTAATTCAGGTGTTCAGGTAAGTATTACAATATTAGTTTTACTATGAAAACTTCATATCTTTGGGCTTTGGTCCCTGGTCCTGGTGTGTCGGAGAATGAAATGTTGAGTTCTGGATAATGTGCAATTCAGATAGTCAAGGAATTATTGTATATGGAACATAAAGGTTTATTAGCTGAGAATCAATATGTATAAAGGAAGCAGTGAGGTACCTGCGATGCTCTTTTACAGTTTACAAAAGAATTTTGGTAAGGGTTTTGAGTGTGAGTAATTAAAATAGATTTTAGTGCTGCTTTCAGTTTAGTAAATCACAAGGCACTTATTTATAAACCTCAGAATCTTGGAGTGGATGGATATGTTTTAGGTTTGCCACAAGATTTCCTTACAGGTATGCAGCAACAAGTTCATGCTGACGTGATTTCTAGCGAACCAGGGTGTGTAGTGTACTTGATCCACTGTTATTTTTATTGCATGCAAATGGTGTGGTTGTTGGCCTGGAAAACAAGATTGTTCAGTATGCCAATGCTGCATCACTTGTAGGTGTAGTAGTCTCCACTTATGAGAAATGAAGCTGCCCTTAGTCTCAGTCGGGACATGGAAGCGATTAGTGAATGGTGTGGTTGGTGGGGTATAAGGCTGAACTCCAGTAAAATGAAAACACTGTTGATTAGCAGATCTTGTACAGATTTTCTGTCCCATCTTAGGTTTAACTTTTGACCCACATCTTACTTTTTAGAAACATCTAATGGAAGTGCCAGCAAATGTCACACAAAAGTTAGGTATTGTATGTTAGGCTTCATATATTTATAACCATGATAAAATCAGTGCAACCGGTTTTAGGTCATTTGTTCTTCCTTTACTAGAATACTGTTTTCTGGTGTGGATGTCTGCTTCTGCCAGATCTCTTTGAGATAGAGTAGTTTTTGTTGGTAGGTTTATGTTTCCTAATATTAGCAGATATGACTTGGGTCATTGATGGGTGGTCTCTTGTTTGTCAGTTTTTCATAAGTTGTATTTTAACAGATCTTTCACCTTCACAATTGATCCTTGATCCCCTTTTCTTGTTAAGAGCAACCAGATTTGCTGAACAGCAGTACCAATATACAATAAATGTACCTCTCTGTTGAACTTCTCAGTTCTAGAGGCCCTTTATTCCTCACACCGTTGGACTGGGGGACAATCTCCCTGAGGATGTCATTCAATTGGAACTTCAGAAGTTCAAGTGAAGATGCAATGCTTTACTAGCCTAATGCAGTAAACCCCCCGTATTCGCGTTCTCATGATTTGTGGGTTTCTCTGTGGAACATATCTAGTCATTATTTGCGGAAAATTCGCCCATTCACGGTATTTTTCACTGAGAAATATTTACAAATTACTGTATTTTCATATAATTTTCATGAATAAACTTTTTGTGATAAAATTATTAAAATACTCAGGTATAAGTTTTTATACAGGGTTTTTCTGTGTTTAAATTATCAAAATGGGCAGTTCTAAGTGTTTTTAGAGGGGTTTTAAGTATTCACAGATTTGAGCTATTCGCGGGGGCGTGTGGTACACATCCCCCGCGAATACGGGGGGTTCACTGTACAATTCTAATAATTTACTTATATTTTATCTATTTATTTAGTAATTTGCTAACTTTTTTGTTTTTAATAAGTGATCTATTCTTTTTATGTTTCCCATTACCTTCTGTTACTTCTTTCTAATGAACAGGGGGCTTCTTCCTTATGAACAGGGTTTATCTTTTGAATAATAATAATAATTTAAAAAATTTGCCACCTGACATCCTACAAAGACTCTCTCTCTCTCTCTCTCTCTCTCTCTCTCTCTCTCTCTCTCTCTCTCTCTCTCTCTCTCTGTGATACACTTACTTAGATGATCTTTTGTTTTACAGAATTTTTGATGGTGAGCTTGATTTTGTAGATGCGCTGTTAAAAGAAGATGTGAGAAATAATTCTGCATGGAATCAGCGCCATTTCACTATAACACTAACAACGGGATTCACTCCTGAAATTATAGATCAAGAGATAGAATATGTGAAAAATGCCATTCCAAAAGATATTTGCAATGAAAGTCCATGGAGTTACTTGAAAGGGTAAGTTTATCTTGCATTTGTACTGGAGAATCATGGTAATTTTATAATTTATTCTCCAGTGGTTTTTGCTTATTCTTTTAATATTTTTACAATTATCATCATCATTTTGTATTTAAACTATATCAGGTAAAATATAAGTAAGTGTTCATCCACATTTTCAGTTTTGATTTTATTATTTAGACAGATTGGGGAATCTATTCTGTGTATTTTAAGAAGAATTATGTTCATCTTTTTTGTATTCATGGGTAGAGTAAATTAGACAAGTAAAATGCACTAGTAACCCTAAGTTCATTTAACTGAGTGTTAATCATTACACTCATTTTCTGCTGAAGGGCATTAAAATCAGTGTTACAGCGTTCGCGGACTCACCCATTCGCGGGTTTTTCTATGGAACCTATCTAAAAAAAATTTCGCGGGAAACTCACGCATTCGCGGGTTTTTCCATGGAACATATCTATAAAAATATTTGCGGAAAACTCCATATTCGCAGATGCAGATTTTTTTTGTCTTTTTCGTATAGCAGTAGTATTCTGTATTTTCATATTATTTGTATAATGACATTAAATAATCATGTAAATCAATAATAATACTGTACTACAGTACTGTACATATAATAGTAATAGAAATTAGATAATAATATTATGTAATACTACACTGGGTACCTTAATAATAATAAATAATACAGTAAAGTTAAATCATACGTATAGTAACTGGGGATGAATGTTGATTTCAGTATGTTGTAGATGATGATGATGATGATGAATTAGTTGTGCAGTACGATGAATGACGGGAGGTGCTGTCATGTTAAGGTATTTGAATATGGCAACGAAGGTGGTACAGTAGGGCTGCATGAGTATTTTACCTTGTTCATGCTCAATGCGGGCGACTGCAATTAATGTCATGCTGTAATGGGCTGCTACTTCTCTGTGACTTTTGCCCTCTCTTAACAAAACAATCATGTCTACAGTACTTTCTTCTCATCAGTCATTACAGTTATTGTAGGCTATTGGCCAGAGGCCTTAGAAGAAGCGGAGCATTCAGAGGACATCTTAATGCACGATTTCAAAAAATGTTTTTAGGCCATAGTACTGTACACGCACAACACACAAACGTGAGATGGCAATAAAACGGGTTATATTGGGTCATTTGCCGATAATTTGCCGCTACGGTATACGCATGGTACTACTGGTTGCGCGTACATTTACTAACACTGATCTTCTGCACATGCAGTACGTACATTTTATAAAATGTTATGTTGTAAGATGATTTTTAAATATTACAGACAAAAAGTGTTTTAGGATGATACATAGTACAGTACAGTACTACGGGTAGTACGTAGAGCATATCTAAAATATGTAAGACAACAGTAATACTGGAGGGTATGTATGTTTACATGTGCGGTACGTAGCATTTTCATGTATGTAAAGTATATATTAATGACTTCTGTAAGTACATTTTGTAAGTTAAAAATGATTTACTAATTTTCAAATATTACAGTACTGTAATATATTAATGTAAACACAGCAAAATTTCAATAATATATATTTTTTTTCTTAAAAGTGCTTCACCCAAGCCACCTCTCTGCAAATACAAAGAAATCGCAATGCTGGATGCAGTGTACCCAGGACCAGTGATACTCGACACACTATTGGCTGTCATCTGCAAAGCAGCCAATCCAGAAGCACCATTCATTTTCCCTGGCGCTCATTGGCTGAACATTCACAACCAACTTGCGAACACGGAATTCTGGGAGACCGCTCCACGGCATCCTCCTCCGACTGTGTGTATAAGTTCGCAGCATCTTACTTTGTGAAACCGTGCTTCTGTCCGTTTTGATTTTTTATCTTTATGCATCAGCGGTATTCGGCCCTAAAATACCTCCTAAAAAACGCCCTGCTCCTTCAAAGCCCTCTGGCAAAGAGTCTAAAAGAAAGAAGACTGTTATGAAACTCGAGGAGAAGGTGAAACTTCTTGACATGTTAAAGGAGGGCAAAAGTTTTGCCACGGTTAAGCCATTTCAGTGTTAATGAGAGCACAGTGAGATATATCAAGAAGAAAGAGGCGGAGATACGCAAGTCTGTGAGTATGAGCTACTTCAGTAGTGCAAAGACAGTTGCAAAAACAATTTGGATTGCCTGGCAGTCTGGATAAAACAATCGTTTGAAAATGGAATCTGCTCTGGCAGTCTGGATAAGGACTGCCAAGGAAGAAAACATGCCCCTTGGCTTTAACATCATTATATATATAGCACTAACAACTCTATATAGCAGTTATCAATACTAAGGAATTTATTTATTTTTATATAATATATATAGAGGAAGGCGTTGATTTAAGGCTATAATTAGAATTTTTAGGCTTTGAATATATATATATATATATATATATATATATATATATATTATATATATATATATATATATATATTATATATATATGCATATGTATATACAGTGAACCTATTATACTATAATATATTCTTTATTTATATTATCTTTTTATTCACAACTTGTATTTATTTTTTATATTACGTTATGTATATTATAAGAGAAAATATATAGTGGATTTTCCGGAAATTTCAAAAATAGTCAAGATATATGAAGACCCAAATATTTCATTAATTCCATTAATAATTATTAATATCTGCTAGTACTGTTGGTTCATTGCATTATGACATATAATTCAGTACAAAATGAAATTAAACAAAAGAGAATGTGATCATACGATAATTCATTATAGTACTAGTAAAATTAAACTGAACATGAAACGCTAATCAGATGCAGTCTGACATTGTCATATTTGAATGGTGTAAGGCTGCTGATGGCTACATATATACTAATTATAAAATACAAATGTAATGAATGTGCATCTTTTCCATGAATCTTTTTGTACTGCATCCAATAATATTGTTTGTTGCAAAAATCACATCTCGAGTAAACCTATACTACTACAACAAAAAGCATAAAATAGCGTAAAGTTATTTGAATTTGAAACTAGCATGTAAGATGGGCTGTGATTGGTTCCATTGGTGATAGATGACGAATCAGCTCCCAAGTTTTGTAATCTCACCTGTGATTGGTGTTTTGACCGTTTCTCCGACCCATTTTTAGCAGCTTCCCTTGTCTCTGACCCGCAGCATCTTCTAGCCACTTCGCTTTCCGCTTTTTACGGTAGATAGATGCTGTTTACATTACCAGTGCTGTGCGTGACAGTGTGTGTTTAAGTTGAACATTTTTTTTAACTTTGTTTAACCCCTAAATGGCTCCCCGCGACCTGCTTCTGTTAAGGCTGGTACTGAGCCTAAACGCCAACGGAAAATGATGACGATTTATCTGAGAAGGTGACACTTCTCGATATGTTGAAGGAAGGGAGAAGTTACGCCGGTCGTGGCCCGCCATTTTGGAGTGAACGAATCCACCGTCACATTAAGAAGGATGAGGCGAAGATTATTTTACGGCTGCCATCACCTTTAGCAAGTCAGCAAAAGCGATTTTGTTACGCTACCTTAATAAAACGATCGTCCAGATGGAAGGTGCTTTGTCAATCTGGATTGCCGACTGCTTTTAGAATAAAATAGCCTTGGAGTCGAACACCATCCAAAACCAAGGCTTTGAGGTTGTATGAGAATTTATTTAAAGGAACCTCAAGATGATGGCGACCACGCTGAAGAAGAAGAGGAAGACGATTAAGATGATGTAGATGAACCTCAAGCAGGACATCCACTGATTCCCAGCCTCAGACACGATGTTTTACCGCCAGCAAAGGATGGTTCACTTAGTTTGTATTCAACGCTTTTTTTATTTGAAAAGCGTTTCCTGCATGGCCATGGCTGCTTCCGCTGACACGGTCGCTGCTGAAACTTACGCCAATGAGACGCTCAAGAATATTATCGCTGAAGGTGGATACAAGCCCAACAAGTCTTTAATATGGATGAGACGGGTTTGTTTTGGAAGAGAATGCCATCGATTTACTTTCCTGTTCAAAGAAGAAGCCAAAGCCTCTGGCTTTAAAGCATTCAAAGATCGTGTTACCCTCGTGATGTGTGGCAATGCTGCGGGATTTTTGCTAAAGCCAGGGCTTATTTATAAGTCGAAAAACCCTCGTGCTTTGAAAAATAAAAATAAGAATCTCCTTCCCGTGTATTGGATGCATAATCCAAAAGCATGGATTACGAAGATGCTGACCTCCAACTGGTTCAACCAGTGTTTTATCCCCACAAGTCAGTAAATATCTCTTAGAGAAGGGCTTGCCATTTAAGATCCTTCTCCTGTTGGATAACGCTGGTGGACACGCGACTGATCTTTCACATGAGGGCATTCAGGTTGAGTTCCTGCCACCCAACACAACGCCCTTAATTCAACCGATGGACCAGGGGTTATCAGGGCTGTTTATTTTTTATTTACACGAAGAATACCTTTAGCGACCTCGTTGTGTGTGTGGATGCCACCC